>NC_142696.1:45139545-45442575 GCF_029641045.1 Salvia hispanica
AGCTCACATATCTCGACCCCTAAACATGCTACCAGCTTTCGAAATTAATGATTGGAATTGACTGTCAAATTAATGACTGGTTTCGAAATTTGTCAACTAATTAAAAACCGAAGAATTCGATCATAAATTTGAAATCACCAATCTTAGTCTTTTTATGTTGTGGGTTAAATAAAAATGCATGTGAATATGTGATATAATTATGCTACAAGATCATCTTTAAAAACTTGCATGATTATATACCTTTTTGGCGTGATAAGTATTGAATCAGCAACTTGTGGCTGCTGAAAAGGAATTAATTAACATTATTATTTTGTTATAGGTAAAATAATTTATATTGTTTTGGTACCTCTTGGTCTAAAATAATAATTTTCTATTAAAATTAACAATCAAAATATTTGATCAATTTAATAATTTAATTATAATCTAGGACTAAAGTCTAATTTTGATTATGTACATTTTTCATAAAATTCTTTTCGGGTTCCATACGTTAAGTTTGTGACCTTGTTTGGGACCAAAATATACCAAAACAATATATTAGTTACCAAAAGGTCACAAATTTAATGTATAAGACCGAAAAGAATTTTAGGACAAATGTAAGGGACCAAAATTGACTTTAGTCTAAATACATAGAGGAATTTAGTAGGTGTAGCTAGAAGTGATATATATAGGAGTAGGACATTCATTTGATTTTATTTGTATTAAAATCCATTTAATTTGATATTTATAAATCAAATATAAAAAATGTAGCTTTTAATTGGATAAGTTTATTAAATCGGATAATATCAGTTATTGAAATATTCTTAATAGTAATATTTTTTTAAAGTCCATTTTGTATGGTTTTGGAAGATATTGAGTGGAAAATTTAATATTGATTCTATAAAAATTTAAAATATATTCTTTTGAAATAACCGAAACCAGAATTACTTATTGATATAAGTAATAACAGGCTTTGATGGCTCCCCAAACCAATTGGATCTGGGTTCAATTGGACCAGAATAGCCCAATTGAAATCTAGTGAAGATTTACCAGGTTACTCTAATTACTTTCTCTCTCATAATTCGCTCTGAGAAAACCTGCGTCGGAATCGGAGGATAATTCGCTCCCTCTCCCATAAACCTGCGCCGGAATCAGAGGATAATTCGCTCCGAGAAAACCTGCGCCGGAACCAGAGGATAATTCGCTCCGAGAAAACCTGCGCCGGAACCGGAGGATGGACGACGAAGACAATATTGCTCTCACCAAGCTTGTGTCCTAGTTTATTTATTGTCTCCCTGTTTTTATTGATTCTGAATTGAGACAAAATTGACTAGGAGCATGGGGTGAATGTAGGGAAACATGTGGATTTGTTGTTCGTTGTGGTTGCAAGCATGAGTAGGAACATTTTGATTGGGGGTCTTCCAGATTATTTAGTGTTTCCAAATTGTGTTTCAAAACGAATTCACGACTATTTATAACCCATTTAATTCAAAACGAATTTACAACTATTTATAACACAAACCAATTGGCAATGAAACCCAACAATCACAGCCAGCTTACATATCTGACCCCAGACCAATCATTTTTTATATTCGTCTTTTATAGTAACGTGCACTAAATATTTTCAATATTTATGCCTAATAATATAAAAATATAGAATTTAACTAATATGTATTGCTTTTGACAAAACAAATAAAAATGTTATTTGTTTCTAATAGGTACGTAATATAAGTCTTATTAGTAGGAGAGACGTATATAAACAACACGAGAGATATAGTTTGAGATTTAGAATGAAGAACAACTATAATTATATGAATTTTTTTAATATAAAACATGAAACATATGATTTAAAAGCAAAACACAAAACATAAACTTTATGGATCATTGTAGTAAAAGAAGTTGTTTTGTTGTGCTATTTATAGTTGGTGGATAAATCCACCAAATTCTTCTAGAGTTTTTTATAATTAATACTCCCCAATTAATTTTTTCTGACAAGTGGCTATATATTTTTATAAAAAAACTTCTAGATTTTTTAATTGTTCCAAGCTCCTTCTTATACTTAGATGTTGTCTCTTTGTTGATCTTCAGTGTGCAATTGACAATTTTCTCCTTTGGACGGCTTGTTTTAGGCTGAGCAATTTCAACCTTGGATCAACGAAGAGATTGTTTTTGAAGTTAAAAGTTTTTCTTCTATACATTATTATAGGTTACCTTTAAATTTTTATTTGTATCATTTTTCCAATATGATGGAAGATTTATTTTCAGGGTTGAATTGTCCTAATTGACTTTCTATCCAACTCTTCTTTGTCCACTTCTATTCCAATCGCTCTGCCTTACAATCGTTGACTCCAATCATCACCGTCCATCTTTTTTAGGTCATCGTCTTGTTTTCCATGTATCACACCCCCTATTCACACAATCACGTATTGATGACAAACTGTGTAACTATTTCGTGTTGTATATATATCAACTCCGTCCTTTAACAGTACAAAAACCAACAGAATTTAGAAGGTGACTTTGTAAGAAACAGTAGAGTTCCATATCGTCTTGTTTCTCCACCGTTTCAGTCGTCTTCACAACGTATTTGAAATGCCGTCCGTAAATATGTGAAGCTGCAGCTGCTTTAGAGCTCAGAAGCTTCAAATCACCTGTTTAAATACAACAATAAGATCAGAAATGGAAACACACATGATTTGATAACAAGAAAAATAAAATAGCATCATAGAAACTAGGTAAAGCTAAGAATCTATTTATAAGCCTCATCCATGAAACAAACAAATCGAAAGGGATTATTACCTGAGGCGATCTCAGACATCAAGATCCTGTCATGGAAGTGGCGATTCAGCCACCATCTGCAGCGTAATCTCCAACTTTTTCCAGACTCGCCACAGGTGAATAATTCCGGTACCCTATTTGAATCATCCAAACATCCCGGATTGTCAGAACCATTGCCACTATTGCAGACAGACTCTCTGTCTCCTTCACACTGAGAGAGTTTCAATAAGCAAGATGCTAATTCTTGCCACGTGTCACATGTCCCATGTGAAGCATCTAAGTGTAAGGCTAACATTTCCACCAAACTCTGTGTGTCATAGTCTCCTGTATGTACATGGCATAAATTTTCTTTTAGGAAAAAACAAATAAAGAACCAACACACATTTATATCACATTCTGAGCACGAGGATCTCATACAAATCTCACCCCAAAAGAACACCCAGATAAATCGAAGAGAAACAACTATAATAGCATCTTCAGTCACAGAATTTTATAAATAAGCATTGGATATGCATTTTAAGAATGATAATAGTACCACACTGATGCATGAGCACAAGTCTTGACAAGGAGTCATTGCATGTGGGATCCTTCTTCAAGATGTCCTCAAAGTATGTACGTAGCTTCACATAATTTCCACTATCAAAATGCTCCAGTAGACTTGCTTGCAACCTGTACAGAAATATACACATGGACACACATCAATCAGAGATTTATAGGAGAAAATTTCAGAAGCGACATGCTTAGCCTTTGTGAGGCAATCAGATACAGATATTGACCTTCAAAATAAACTGGATAAAAGAATGTCAATAAGGATTGTAGAAGATGGAGTAATATTTTACGGTTAAGTGAAATGCTCTGATTTCAGAAGAATACCGTAAGAGCATTACATTCCAGTGTGCACTATACAAGTATAAAGATTACCTAATCACTCTTATCACTCACATGTTCACAAAGGTCTCTTCAACTCGTAGTACTTAGAATTTTTGGCAAGGTGCGGCAACAAAGATCATGGAAATGAGAAATTACCTTAGTTGGAGTACTGTCTCTGAGTTTTGAAATAACGTTCCGAGTTCATCAAGGGCCTCATGGACTTGATCTCCAAGAATGAGCATCTAGAAGATATTTATTAGAAAATTATGACTACTTGACATGGGACAAGGTTAATTTTTAGAAAAACATGGCAATAGTTGGAAGAAATACATAATAGTCAAATATAACAGCATAATGATGTAAATTATTATTTATAAAGTTGAATATAAGGAGTCTTGCCAAGAAGGAAAGTACCCAATAGTTAGTACCTGTATAAAAGGGTGGAGGGCCTCCATTGCTGGTGGTGTTGTGTGAAGAGCAACACGTAAGTGTTTTACTGCATTCTTATAGTCTTCGTTGAGCAAATTTCTGTGCATACGTACTGCATCCTCCAAATTTTCATGAGAAATAGGCAACTTCAAGGGCAATAACCATGGAGGTAAGCCTATAGAGGAGAATAGAAATGCTCATAGTCTTTCTTTGCAATATAAGACAGAGACAGCCAAAAAGTACTACTACAAGTTCTACAACTGGTAGAAGAAAATAATTATTTACAGTATGTAGCCTAAATTTAAATATATCATGATTTATGGTTTTAACTTCGTCTAGAAGACAGAAAACATTCTTCAGTCGTGTTATATAACAAGATTCTATGACTCGTCAACAACAAGTACAAACTAAATATTCACTCAGACGTTAAATCACTGAATGAAAGCAGAACTTTGTTTTCAGCATAAGTTTGGGTTATAGATTGAATAAAAAATAGATTCTGTAAAGTAGTACTCCCTGTATGCTATGCGCAGATTAGTGGACAGAATGAGACAGACGCACAGCAGCTCCTCATAATCCAAAAGAAATCATGACATATTCTTAAGTTGATACTAATATATTATGCCAGGATTTAGCTTCAGAAGAAATAATGGTCTAAATAAATACATGTGGTACTCCAATTCTTTCTTAACTTCCTTATCCATAATGATAGTGATAGACTGGCACAAAACTAGCAGACCACTACTTCGTAGATTTATGGTGGTTCAAAATGATGCATCTTTTTTAAGTTTGATTGACAAATGCACAAGAAAAGGAAGCTCTGAAACTTACCTTGGGTTAGGAAAATAGAGGCTTGAGGAAGGTCACCGCTACAGTCGGAGAATGAAGAACCGCTGATTCCATTGGGTTCGGCTGATTCCTCACGAGAGTCTTGCAGCTCATAGCTGAAACAAGAAGTTTCCTTTTTCTCTTTGGTCTCAGTGTCTATAGAATTTTTATTACTGTCGCATTCACCTACTTCTTTATCTTTGGCTACAGATGTGATTGAACCACAATGTATGTTCGAGTTGTCTCCTCCTGCTTCATGAGGGCTGTCAACCTCAGAATATTCAATCGGCATGTGAATTTTATCGATAGGAATTTCTGATTGTAAACCGAAGCCAGATGAATCAAGAGCTGTCAATTGTAACTCTTCTGGCAGACCAGAATACCACACCTGACAAAATGTCAACCCAACAACCAAATTTGCAACTGCGTCGCCATCAAAACCAGGCTCCTTCTTGAGAAAGAGAGCAGCTTGATGTGCATCCCTCGTATTCCCACGTTGAAGACAAGTAAGAATAACCTCCAGTTGCACAGAAAATCTATGCTTTGTATGCCAGTACTTCAACAACCCAATCTTTTTCATCCATACCTCATAGATACCCTGGATTCTTCTGGATCTGAGATTTTCACCTTCTATAACACTAAGAAGCTCCAATGCAGCCTGCAGAAAATTAGGATGTCAGTACTTAATCTGTTTGTCGAAGGGGTAGAAATACATCTCACAAAAGTATCATTATGCAGTAAAAATTGAACAAACATATAGCAGGTTACCTAAATTGCATAATTGATGAAGTGAAGGATTAAAAAATTGCGGGGGTAGACATGAATGCCACTATTGTTCTTTGTTAATTTAAAGAAATCCATTAAAACCACTACCAGTTCCCACAACTGAAACCTCTTGAACCGTTATAAATTGCGTACAAAACTCTTTTCAACGCCAAAAAGGGGAAACGAAAGGAACCACAAAATAATTAACAAGTCTATATTGTGAGGAGAAATTCACGTGTATATACCGTATACTTGGCACGGTTTCCAGAGAGAGAATGGTCCTTGATGGTCCCTTGGATCAAGACACTCAAGGCGCCACTCGCCTCGGCCCAATTGTGGTGCATGAGTAGGTGGCTGAGGAGCCGGAACAGCCGCGTCCGGTGCTCATATCGTAGGCTCTCGCCCCCCCATTGAATGTTCCCAACGCCCCTAACCAGGCAGGTGCTTGGTAACTGGGCTGCCTGTTGTATTGCTTTGAATCTCTTTACTTGAGGCAAAGGATTAGCGGCGCTGTGCCCTTCGAGTTCTCTGCCTTTTCTGGCCTTTTTATTTTTTTTCGCCATGTTAAAGTGTAGCAGGGCACGGGTATTCGGTGACGGTGCAGCACTTCGGTGACGGATAATTAACGTCCAATTTCATCACTTTCTGCGGAGTTGCAGAGAAAGAGAGAGGGGGCGCCGGGGAGGAAGATGGAGGCGCCGATGCAGTCCTTTTCTGCAGAGTTTAGGGAGTCAAATTGGGCTGAAATTTGGGCAATTAAAGACTTGGGCTGATTTCTCTTTTTTTAATTTAATCTAATTAATTGCCCAATTATAATTTTTTGACCTAATTTTAATTGAAAGTAAGTAAATTCACAGATCTAAAAAATGAATAATTCTAATTTTTTTAGTTGATGGTATTTCACCATTGAATTATATATATGTTCGTATTGATTAAATATTTTTAAATAATTATTAATTAGTATAAATTGTTAACCTATAGGCCATGTTTGTTTGACATGGATTGTGTGCTGGGAAAATAATCTAATTCCCAGTTGTAAAATTCTAGTGTTTGTTGAAAATGGGGAAAGTAATATGATTTCTAATTATTAAATTACTATGTTTGGTAAAATTATAAGAAAATAAGGAAAGGAAACTAATTCCTAAAATCAAGGAAAGTTATGTAGAAATTTAAGGATTCTTTTTCCTATTCTAAACCTAGGTATTCTTTTTCCCGTCATTTAAAAAAGCGGTTTCTTCCATTACTCCTAAAATTTCTCATTTCTTCCACTACTCCATCACTATTTTATTTCTGATAAATTTTATTACTTCTATTCAAGTAAATAGACACGAGTTTAATTATGTAGAAATGCATTTTATTTTTGCCAACTTTTATTAATTCTAATCATCTACACAGCCACAAGTTTGATTACGTAGAAATGAATACTTCGTATAAAAAAAATCAATTATGCCCCGTCATACATTTGAAGATTATTATGATTAAGTTGCTATTTTAGTTTGTTTAGGTGATTATATATATTATTTATTGTTTATTTTTGTAACTTTTATTTAATTTTTAATGTAAAATAAAAGTTCAGTTAATAAGAGAGTATTTCATTATATATTTTACATTTTTTATTTTTCAAATTATTTCAATAACTGAAAATTATAATTTCAAAATCTTGACATGTTTCCAAACACAGTAATCATATTTTTCATCAATCATATTCCACGTAATCATTTTCTGAGGAATCATAAATCTCAGAAATCATAATCCTAGAAATCAAAATCTTGGTAATCATTTTCCTTTACAACTTTACTTTCCTACCAAACAAACACGGCCATGCTGTATTTATTTTAGATTTTATATTTATTTCAAGTTAAAAAAAGTAATAACAATACTATAAAAAAAATATAAATAAAGTTATAGTAGTCTGTTGTGAAGTATTAAAGAGATTAATAAAAACATGATCAAAACAAATAATAACGATAAAAAATGCTCTATATATCATGAATTATAAATAAAAATATTTTGAAATATTAAATTCTTAATAAACACTAAACAATTAAATTATAGTATAAATTTATGTGATATGTTCCTTATACTTTTAAAATACGAATATTCATAAGAATTAATAATCACGCATAATAAAAGAGAGCAGAATAATGGAATAAAGGAAAAAACATGAGTAAATGTCTGTTTTTGTGAAAAATGAAAATCAATCACTCGTGTGGACCAAAAAAAAAGGAAATTCAATCATTTTAGTGGGACTAAGGGAATATATTATTATGATGAAATTTATTATTTTTCAAATATTTTTATGTATGAATTTAAAATTGATGTGTATTAGATAATAACGAGTTAATTATAACAAATAAATTCAAGTACTATCATTTCATACTTTGTATTCTCTTATCATTAGTATAGCTATATGTCGATATCGACAGTATGTATTCTTCAAATATTGAAAATGCATATGGCCCCTAGCCTACCTCTTAAATTAGGGACAACGAAAAAGTCGTCAATTGGGATGTGGTTATTAAAGGTCCAAATATTGGTTGTGATGTCCTACAGTTAAGTTCTTTATAAAGATTGTTTTTTTAATATATATGATGTATGTAATATATTATTATGACCGAATGTTACTAATTTTGTATTTGTTTTTGTTCTATACTTAGATCGTATATAAATAATGAAATATATAGTAAGGGCTTGATTGGTAGCTTGAAATTTTTTTTACTGAAATTCTGCATAAAGTTTTTATGAAATGTTGATAAAACAAATGCTGGGTATTATGCAGTTTGTTATAGACTGTTTCTCTGCTTAATACTACGAGACGGTACTCCCACAAATTCCAGCTATGCAAAGGACACATGGCTGTGATGACTACAATGCCCCTACTGTACGTAAAAAAATTCCCATACAACCCTGCTTCTTCATCCTCCTAGCCGAAAAATGGCGCGTATTTCCCGGCGTTTCGCGCCATCTGAATCAGGCTCCCTCTATAAAGGACGGGTTGAATTCCTTCTTTTTCACACCAAGCCTAACCTCCGACTCACACAATCATACTCCAACTGTCCTCCATGGGGTCGAGAGGGAAGCGAAAGCTGGTGTACGAGGGTCAGACGTCCGGTATCCTAGTGGCTAAAAATCGGTCTGCAGCTTTGGATAATATTTTGTTTTTAGTCATAGGTGTTTGATATCATGTGCAGGTGCTGAAGGTGAAGGCAACGGCGACAAGGTAAAGGTCGAGCGCACACGTCGGTCATGGACCAAACGCGAGGAAACTGCTCTATTGGTGGCGCTGCACGATCTTGTTGCCGGAGGCTGGAAGGCCGACAACGGTTTCCGGAACGGGTACGCAACACAGGTGTATCAGGTTATGAAACGTAGGGGTGAGCAAAATAACCGAAAACCGAATATCCGAACCGAACCAAACCGAAATTTTGAAATTCGGTTCGGTTTTTTCGGTTTTTCGGTTCGGTTCGGTGTTAAAAATACAAAAATTTCAGTTTTTCGGTTCGGTTCGGTTTGGGCGAAAAAAAAACCGAAAAACCGAATTATATTTTAAATATATTATTATATATTTTTATCTTATTAATTTAGTATATTATATCATATATATGATATATATTCTTCTAATATATTTTTATATAATAAATATTATATATATTGTATTAATTTTATATTATATATATTTATATTCTATTAGTATATATAAAATAAAATAAATTAGATATATTAAAATATACTATTTTTTTCGGTTCTTCGGTTTTGTTTTGAAATTTCGGTTTTTTCGGTTTGGATCGGTTTTTTAAGTTCGGATTTCGGTTTTGCGATTTTCGATTTTTCAATTTTTCGGTTCGGTTCGATTTCAATTTTAGCCTAAATTCGGTTTTTCGGGTTCGGTTCGGTTTGGGCGAAAAACCGAACCGAAACCCGAATGCACACCCCTAATGAAACGTGAATTACCAGACACTGAGCTAAAAGTGAGCCCGCACATCAACTCTAAGATAGTGATTTGGAAGCGCGAATACGACGCTTTGTCACAAATACTTGATCGTAGCGGTGTCGGGTTCAATTCTAACAACGACTTCCGGATTGATTGCAACGACGATCAGTGGGCGCAGATTGTGAAGGTTCCGTAAAGTATGCGTTGTTTGGGGTTTAGAATACTTTGTGTTTCTTACTAACACGTTTTATTTGAAATTTTAAAAATATTATAATTAGCATTTTTTTTTGTTTTAAAATTCTCGAAACATTTTTTTAGTTCTATACTAAAGTTTTAATATACACTCCTCTATCCTAACACTGTAAGCAACACATTTTCCTTTTTGATGTCTTACTCAAGTTAATGCAACATCAATATCTTCTCTTTATCCTCTGTGCTACATTATTCCTTCTCAGCTAAATTCACAGAATAAAAATGTATATAATCTCGTGTTGAATAGGAAATGCTCCACTTAGAGTGGGATAAGAGAAGTACATTTTTTTGTAAAGTGTATATAATAATATTATATTTTAAATCTATTTAATTATTTCGAATTTGTATTCAGTAAGTGAAAATCATAAGACCCGTGATGATACTAAATTACTAATTCTTCTAGAGTTCAACACAATTAATATCCAATTATAGAAAAACTTTCAGAATCTCGAACATAATAAGCCAATCCAATATCTCCTATATTTAGGACCTCTAAGAGCATTCTCAACAGTTTCCCTAAAACCTCCATTATTTCTCCCTAACTCCTGCCACATCAGCGCCACATCAGCAGTATAATTTATCCCCAGTTTTTAGTCAACTTTTAGCCAACTGCTCCAATGGTTTCTCCCTAACTCAACATTTCATTTTTACATCATCACTAATTTAATTGTTTTATTTTTGTATATATAATAAAGCTCGCTTTGTATGAAACGGGAGATATAGTTGTTGACTGGGTTGTTGGCGAAACCCGCGACATCCCATCCGGTGGGAGCGGGAGGTACCTCCTCTTCGGAAGAAGAATGAGATATCTCCTCGTCGGACCGAGAATGAGAAGACGATTCAAAATTCATTAAATATAGATGGAGAGAGAGAAAATAAATGAAGAGAGAAAATGGATGAGGATGAGGAGAGAATGAAGAGAGAAAAGGGATGAGGATGGGGAGAGAATGAAGAGAAGGTGTGTATTTATAGGGGGAAAATTAAAAAAAAAAACAAAAAATATATTTATCGCCGAATTATCGCCCACAGTGGTCGGGGATAATTAGGCGATAATCCGGCGATTTTTCGCCGGTTGGCGATAAAACGGGAGGAAAAATCGCCGAATTATCGCCGACCTCTCCCGTTGGTCGGCGATAACTCGGCGATAGACGGCGAAAAAACACCGACTTTTAGCCGGCACCATTGAGAGTGCTCTAAATAGCATTACATGTGCTGACAGTAAGAAATTGCTTCCCGTTTCATATCCCATTATATTTTTTGAACATTAACACTACCTAAACAATTGTCTAATTCCATAATTTTTCCCAACGGACAAAAAAATCAAGAACTCCAATTTTGGTCGCAACTCAAATTCATTAATAATACACCAATACTGTAAACTTACCTTGGCTGAGGGCTGTGGGATTATATTGGCAGCAGAGACAGCGGGCTCGGCGGCCCCGGCGGTGAGGGAGGAGTCGAGAAGGCGTGGTGTGTTCTAGTAAGATTTTGGGAGATATTCAGAATATAAAAATAAATTAAATTAAAAATTATTTTTACTACCCACAAATAATTTAGAATAATTTACTATGCCAGGATACTTAAGTCAGGTTTTATACAAGTGGAAGTGGAGTAATTTATTAACTTTTCTTTTAAATTATAAATTTCTGTAAAAAATTTCCCGCTAATTAATACTCCATCCATCTCCAGTGAATATAAACTTTAGATTCAATATGGGTTTTAATAAAAAAAGAAAAAAAGTAGTAATAGAGAGAGAAAGGGTAGTGGATAATGTTAGTGGAGAGTGAGGTCCACATTATTATAATGGCATAAGTGTTAATTGTAATAATATAAATTGTAAATAAAATGTTGTGTAGAGGTAGTATGTTGTTTGAATTTTTCAAAATTAGAAAATTCATACTCTATAAGGATGGACAAAAAAGAAAATAGTTCATACTCTTTGGGGACGGAGAAAGTATATCCAACCGCTTTTCTCTTTCTCATTAAAATATGTACTATGTCTTTTTCTCTGCGTTTAATACTTACATTTACCTTTTTCCTCTCCAATTAAAAATATTAACAAAAAATTTCTAAAATCTCATACCGACAAAAAAATGTGTCATCTTAGCCGATACAAAGAGAGTGAATAATAATGATATTGGTGATCCTAGTGTATAAAAATATCAATTCTAAATTATTATAATCACATTTACTAATTCTAGATTTTTTTAAATTTTATATTTAAATTGCATGTGAATAAGATAGATTATAAGCAAAATACCCACATAGAGAAACTGGTTATAATGTTAGCAGCAATTTCATCTTTCTAAACATAGTTGTTTTGGCACCACATATTTTACCATGTCGGATTAAGTATGCCACAAAGAATTAAATCTGTCAATTTTAACGATTGCATGAAATACTCGCAGTGGAAAATTGAAACATTATATAAAGTTGATGACTTTTAATCACTTAGGTTTCGTAGAAATATCAGATTTTGCTAAAGTTCGTGATTATCTACTAATAACCTTAATTCATATAGCAAAAATGAGTAATTTTAAGAAAATAAGAACCTAAAAAAGATTTTGTAGTCTTTTATAACCTGTATGATATTATAGTAACAGCTTTTTGTGATCCTAGAAATTTGTCATGACATTTACAAAATCTTCTTAAAACTTGAAATTGATTTTTTTTTTTGGAATAATGTCATTTATTTTATGTAAATCTTGAACTTAGAGTATAAAATACAAGCATTTTATCCTTACAAAGGTATGAGTGAAAATATTTCAACATGGCATTAGTCAGAATCCGAAACTGATACTACCTCTGTCCCTGAAAATTTGATACAGTTTACCATTTCGGTCCGTCCCTGAAAATTTGATACACTTCACTTTTATCATTTTTGGTAGTGGACCTCATATTCCACTAACTCATTCCTACTCACATTTTATTATAAAACTAATACTTTAAAAGTATGACCCACATCCCACCAACTTTTTCAACTCACTTTCTATTACATTTCTTAAAACTCGTGCCGTATCAAAGTGTAGCAAATTTGGGGGACGGAGGTAGTAATATTATATGGATAGTACATATAACTGGAAGTATCATTAAAATTTGGGAAGAAACGAGATATGGGCTTACGAGTCAATCTGGCCCATGAGCTATTGTCTGAGTAATGGGCCCAACTCGAGTAGCCCAAAACTAAATATGAATTGGGAAGGAGTTAACAATTTTTGGATTTGGACTACTCACATGAATATTGCACATAATTTGATGGGATAATGCAAGTTTTTATTTCTAATTAGGTACGAGTATCGTTTTAAACTCTATGGCCTAATTAATAGGTGTATGCGTGTTTCATGAAAACTATCTATTCCGTCACGATTCTCTTATATGTGGATTCCTATAATTACACCACGAAAAATGACGTATCATGTATGCTTTGAGATAATAGTCAATCGTACTTAACAAGTTTGTAATTTCAGCATAATCATGCTAAACAAAGAGAGAACTTGATTTGTTTATTGAGTCAATCGAATTACAAATACAAGTGTGTAAATCACCTTATATATTGGGTGAAAGCTAAAAGATCAAAATCTAATAAAACAAACTAACTAATGCCAGCTAGGATGACAACTCAGTGACAGCTCAATGCCAGCTGTATGAGCTGAGCTCAAGTCTTCATTTCAATCATCATCTCGAAGCTTCCATAGATGATCAGCTTCTCGGAGTTGAACTTGATCGGAGTTGAACTTGATCTTGATCACATATCTAAGAGCCCCCCTCAAGATGGACTATATACCGTTGTAAAATCCATCTTGGCCAACAGATTATGAAAGGGGGTTGATGCCAAAGGCTTGGTGAATATATCAGCAAGCTGAAGGTGATTGTGGACATGTATAGGCTTAATAACTCCTTCAAGTAGCTTTTCGAACTGTGTGGCAGTCAATGTGTTTAGTACGCTCATGAAACACCGGATTGGAGCTAATGTAAACCGCTGCCTGATTATCACAATAAAGGGGAACAGGCTGCTTCACAGGAACACCAAAATCCTTCAGTAAAGCCACAATCCAAACTACTTCACAGCATGCCAAAGCCATTGCCCTATATTCTGCTTCAGCTGAGGATCTAGAAACCGTGTGCTGCTTCTTAGAACGCCAAGAGATCAGAGAGCTTCCCAAGAATAAGCAGAAACCAGATATGCTCCTTCTTGTGTCTGGACAAGCAGCCCAGTCTGCATCAGAGAAAATGCTCAAGGATGGATCTGCCTTAGCTGAGTAAAAAAGACCATGGCCTAGGGTGCCTTTCAAATACTTAAGAACTTTTTCACCGGCTAGCATATGCCCTGAACAAGGCTTGGACAAGAATTGGCTAAGTTTATTCACTGCAAAGGTGATATCAGGTCTAGTTATGCAGAGATATACTAGACGGCCAATCAGTCTTCTATAGACAGTAGGATCAGAAAGAGGCTCTCCCTCATCTTGTTGCAGTGTTTTAGATGAATCCATAGGGATAGCAGAGGGTTTGCAGCCAAGAAGGCCTGCATCAGAAACCAGATCCAATGCATACTTGTGTTGGGAAATGAAAATACCACTGTGGTTCCTAGCAATTTCAATCCCCAGAAAATATTTAGGTGTGCCTAGATCCTTGTACTTGAAGTGGTTAGTGAGAAACTCTTTGAAACTTGTTATCTGAGCATCATCACTGGATGCAACAAGTATGTCATCTACATAAATGACAACTCCAAAATATGAACCATTAGAGGAATGTCTGTAGAAATAAGAGTGGTCTGATGCTGATTGAGATAGGCCAAAACCAGACAGAACTTGTGAGAACTTCAAATACCATTGCCGAGAAGCTTGCTTGAGGCCATAAAGAGATTTTTTCAGCTTGCAAACAAGCATTCCAGATTCTGGTGGAGCTTCTGGAACAACCAAACCAGGTGGCAGTGTCATGTATATTTCTTCATCAAGTTCACCATATAAGAAAGCATTATTAATATCAAGATGAGCAAGCTTCCATCCATGTATAGCAGCTAGAGCAAGAACCATTTTTACAGTAGTAAGCTTGACAACTGGAGAGAATGTGTCATGAAAATCTACTCCAGCTTGTTGTGTGAATCCTTTAGCAACCAAACGAGCTTTATATCTCTCTACTGTAGCATCAGCCTTAAATTTGATCTTGTATACCCATTTGCAAGATATAGGAATCTTGCCTGGAGGCAACACTGTGATCAGCCACGTATTTGTCCTTATCAGAGCCTGTAACTCCTCTTGCATAGCCAATACCCACTCAGGATGTTGTGCTGCTTGTTTATAGGAATTAGGCTCAGTGAGGATGGAAAGAAGAATGATGAATTTGAGGTAAGGCTGAGACAGCTTGGCAAGAGAAAAATAAGAAGAAATGGGATATTTGGAAGTAGAGACCACTGAGTTACATATATAATCAGTGAGATGTGTTGGTGTTTTGATAACCCTCCCAGAAGCAGAATGGTGAGGAGCTGCAATTGATACATCATCAATGTTATTAGGTTGGGAAGTATTTTGCTGCGGCAGAAGGGGAAGAGAAAGATCTGTATCTGTGTAAGGCAGAGTGGTTTCTGAAACAGGAAGAGGAGAATCTGGGAAGGAAGATGGTGTCTGATGTGAAAGAGGAAGCTCAGTTTCATGGAAAATAATGGAAAATAACATTTCTACTGATGAAAATGTTATTGTTCTCCAAATCCATGACTTTATACCCCTTGTATCCAGAGGGATACCCAATGAATATGCACTTGATAGCTCTTGGTGAGAATTTATTTTTGCTTTTATCCAAAGTTGAAGCAAAGTAGAGACACCCAAAAACTTTCAGACTTGAGTATGTTGGGGGTTTGTTGAACAATAGCTGAAAAGGTGTCAGTTTATTAGGTAGCACATATGAGGGAAGTCTATTGATGAGGAAAGAAGCTGTAAGGATGCACTCTCCCCAGAATTCCATAGGAAGATGAGATTGAAAAAGGAGGCTCCTTGCAACATTCAACAAATGTTGATGTTTCCTTTCTACTCTGGCATTTTGTTGGGGTGTTTCTACACAGGAGTGTTGAGAAATAGTTCCATATGCAGAGAGTAGGGAAGTAAGGTTGAACTCAGGAGCATTATCACTTCTCATCATTTTTATCTTCTTTGAGAACTGAGTAAGAATGGTGGAGAAGAACTGAGACATCACAGTAGGGACTTCTGATTTTTGAGTGAGCAAAAAAGTCCAAACAAACCGGGAAAAATCATCAACTATTGTTAGAAAATATCTGAATCCATTGTGTGTAGGAGTAGAGAATGGCCCCCATACATCACAATGGATCAAATCAAAGATGGCAGAAGATTTGTGGGAAGATGTTGGGAAAGGCAGCTTTCTTTGTTTTGCTAGAGGGCAGATATGACAAGTAGATAATTGAGTACTAGAAGGAGACAATATATCAGATAAAAGCTTCAGTTTATTGAAAGAAGGATGACCCAAACGTTGGTGCCAAACATCCAAACTTACAACAGAATTCACAAAAGCAGTAGAATGGGAGACAACAGTAGAGGAGTGAGATTTCAGCATACTTGGATCAATGTGTGGAGACTCTGGAAAATCAAAAAAGTAGAGGTTTCCAACACGTTTACCCCTCCCAATCGTGGTCCCCAGTAAAGCTTCCTGAATATGGAATTGGTTGTGAGTGAAAGTGACAGTGCATGAGGTATTTTTGGTTAAAGCACTGACAGAAAGCAGGTTGAAAGAGAAAGAAGGAACATGTAAGACTGATGTGAGAGTGATTTGGGGAGTAAGATTAACCGTACCTATATGAGTTATAGGTGCTGTTTGACCATTGGGAAGGTTTACAGAAGCATTGGATATAGGAGAGGCAGATGACAGTAGTGATGGATCATAGCAAACATGGTGTGTAGCACCTGTATCTAGAATCCAAGAAGATAAACTAGAGCATGATGAAGATAAACTGTTAACAGAGGGGGAGAAGCAGACCGTACCAGAAAAAGGATTATATGATTGTGTAGGCTGAGACTGAATTAGTGACTGTGGAGGTTGAGTTGGTTCTGGAGCAGTGAGGGAGCTTTGAGTGTGGAATTGACTCTGCAAGAGATTCACAAGCTGCTGATATTGATCCATACTAGGTAGATTCATAGCAGCAAGCTGAGATCCTTTCCAATCAGAAGAAGCAGAATTATCTTCAACACAATTAACAGACTTATGCTTGTATGAGCTGGACTGAGCAGATCCAGTAGATTTAGGCTTATCTCGGCCATATCCTGGGGGAAAGCCATGTAGAAAAAAACATTTATCCACATTGTGGTTAGTTTTACCACAATGACTGCATAGAAACTTGTTGAAGCCTCTGCCAAAGTTTGAAGCAGCATTAGCAAAAGGTTGTTCGCTTGTAACCGGAGCTGGAGGATAGGCTGAGGACATCAGATTTCCATCAATGCGCCGCTGCCTTTCTTCCTGAACAACTAAGGAAAACACCTTAGAGAGTGAAGGCAAAGGAGTAATAGCCAGAATACTGGATCTGATCTGTGAAAACGAAGAGTTTAAACCGATCAAAAATTGAACTGTACAGTCATCCTCTTGATGCTGATGCCATCGAGCTGTACTATTGCAGGTGCAACGATTGCAGGTGCACCAGGAGAGAGGCTGAGAATTTTTGAACTCATCCCAAACTGTTCTCAAACTAGTGAAATAGCTGCTAACGTCGGAGTTTCCTTGATTAAGAATCATCAATTGTTGCCTCAATTGATACAAACGAGCAGAATCAC
This sequence comes from Salvia hispanica, assembly GCF_029641045.1. Taxonomy (NCBI): domain Eukaryota; kingdom Viridiplantae; phylum Streptophyta; class Magnoliopsida; order Lamiales; family Lamiaceae; genus Salvia; species Salvia hispanica. The sequence goes on from NC_142696.1 coordinate 45,157,141, forward strand.
CAAGGGAGAATCGATCCTTTAGATCTGACCAGATCTCATACGCATCATCCAAAAACATAATGCTCGAACAAATCTGAGCAGAAACTGAGTTGCGCAACCAGGCAACAACCATACTATTACACCTGATCCATGCTTGATAGAGAAGATCATCGCGATTTGGGCGAAGAATAGATCCATCGACAAAAACCAGCTTGTTCTTAGCAAGTAGAGCTGTAATGAAGGAATGGCTCCATGTTGAATAATTAGAACCAATCAACAGCTGTGGAACGAGAATAACCCCAGGATTATCACTAGGATGAAGAAAATAAGGACTAGAAGTGTCCTCGGCAGGAGGAATCGGAGCGCGATTTCGTCCATTCATGATGAACAGATCGGCAAAGAGGAGAATTCAGAGAGAATAGCGGAAGATCGTTTTATTCACTGATACCATAACAAGTTTGTAATTTCAGCATAATCATGCTAAACAAAGAGAGAACTTGATTTGTTTATTGAGGCAATCGAATTACAAATACAAGTGTGTAAATCACCTTATATATTGGGTGAAAGCTAAAAGATCAAACTCTAATAAAACAAACTAACTAATGCCAGCTAGGATGACAACTCAGTGACAGCTCAATGCCAGCTGTATGAGCTGAGCTCAAGTCTTCACTTCAATCATCATCTCGAAGCTTCCATAGATGATCAGCTTCTCGGAGTTGAACTTGATCGGAGTTGAACTTGATCTTGATCACATATCTAAGATTTAATTGCGGACGAAGAGTGTAGTATTTTGTTGCATAACAATTACTCATAGAAAGGAAAAGAATAATTTATGATTCCTATCAAAAGAGCTATAGTCACAATTCCAGGTATAAGCAATCTATAAATGGATCATGGAAATTGGAAACTGTGGAAAAGGTTTGCAACCTTTATCTTTTTTTCCTCTTTATTGTGATGAATATTGGAAAGTAGGCTCCTTTAGCATGTTGAAAGGGAAAGTCATGGAGTAACAATCATTATGGGCTATGTCCCTCTAAAATTCAATATAAGCCTTTTTTCTTCGTTTAGAAAAAAAAACACACCCAAAACACCACCTTTTTGTCGAGTCATGTATGTAGGATCTATTATTTATTTTTTTAGGTGGTATGTGACGTCGGTATGTAATATAAGGCATTATTTGGATGTGTATATTTGCGTATTTGGTGAAAGAGTATTACGTGTATGTAGTAACATAAAAACTCTATAAGACGAATTATGTGTGACAAATATCACTTTCGATGAATTGGGGAGGCATTATTGTGGAAAGAAGCCCTTTTTTCACACCATTCGTTTTGCTCCCCTTTTACCGCAACTTTCCAAAAAAGAGAGGAAAAAAGGAATGTTGTTCATGTAATCCTCAAGATTCGAGAGTGTAAAGTTCCACAATTTCTACATCACGCCAACAAGGGTATATGAATATCATCTCATGGTCTTTATATTAATTATCGTATCTCAAATTATAAATCTTGAGATAATGACATGCTAAATTGAAGAAATACACATGAGAATTAATGAAATATAGCAACATATTTTTGAGGTTAATTAAATACTCCTATATATGGTAGACTAACTTCATTTATAAATTATAATCAAACTACTTATAACCCTTCTTTGAAGGAAAAATTATAGTTTCATTAATGCCGATGGCAACTGGCCATGCAAGTTTCTCCATCATGAAATGAAATATTGGTATAGAATGACAAGTCACAGGGACCATATTGTAATTTAAACGTATATATTTCATTTGTTGAATCTATGATTGAAGAAGATTATTAATAGGTTGTAGTAATATGTGTATTATGTTTGGTGTGGTGTATTAGATATTACCCACTACTCGACGCTTAGGATTCTGCCATTATTCAATTATTTGGTGCACCTGCTCAATTAAGTAGAGTATTTACGGAAAACATGTTTACGCTAATTTTTTCCAGTAATATTATAAATAAATGTTACTATTCATCCTCCAACAAAATCATAAACATATATGGGAGGAAAACATGTTTACGCTAATTTTTTCCAGTAATATTATAAATAAATGATACTATTCATCCTCCAACAAAATCATAAATATGGGATGTGATCAAATGAAAACTCTAAATATTGTACAAACTCAAAACTATGATCTGGACCATTGAAAAATGTCAACAGATCACAAAAAAACATCAACAGAATGATTGATGCTGTGTTGATATTTTGTTGATATTGTGTTGACATTAAAATCTTGAAATTTTACACTGCGTTAATATTGTATTGAAATTGTGTTGAAGTTATGTTGAGGAGTTTTGAGTTTGTACAATATACTATAAGTTTGCATTTTATCACTATCCTACTACTACTACTATCAACTTCTAGAACAATTTCTTATTTCTCGCGACAACTCTAAGTCATTCCACACGACACTTGTCAAACGAAAAAACAAAAATAAGAGATCTCCATATTCAGTTATTAAATTGTTTTACTATAATATGAAAAATTATAGCATCAAAGAGTTACCAACTTCTACGCGTAACAAAACATTACTAAGAAAGCCTAATACATCTTTGTTGGATTTCAGACTTAATTTCTTCCTAATTAGTATAATACTATTCCATTACAGGCATGTTTAATTTACCAGAAGAAAAACATTTAAATCACAAAAAATAGCATCAAAGGATTGTTGTATTTCACACAATACACACACTCCTTATACAGTTATACACATTTGACATTGCACCGATATTAATAAACTCCCTCAAATCTAGAGTAAAATCAATCGAATTCATATCATAGCTCAATTAAAAAAGAAACAAAAATTTAAATCTTAAGAAAATCGAATATTTTTCTTTTTTCTGTCGTTACGCAATTAATGATTATTAAAATTCCACGGCATTCGGTAGTTAGAGACTTAGCAGTCAAAATGAAGAATCAAAATCTAATTATAAAAACTCGATTTCTTGTTTGTTTTGATTTTCTTTTTGGGAAGTTGAAAAACACCTTGACTTTGAATCCTTCCGTCATTAAAACTGTCAGTGCACCGAATTTTAGTCGATAATTACATAAATCATTAATTAAGCAGCATTCATCTATTAGAAATATTGAACTAATTATATGCTTACTGATCTGATGCTGTCTATTCGACTTACTATCAATAAATTTAAAATAAATTATCTTCGTATAGTGAAATATTTCAAACACGTTAGACAGCTTGACGGATTTATGCTCAGAATTCAGATAATTGTTAAGTAATGATATGAATTAAGTGCTCGTAATTTTGGGAGAGTTTGGTGCGTGAAGAGATTGTATTCAAAATACCAAGAGTCTCAATTAAGCCAAGATAGTACTATAGTCGTAGTATATAAGTTTTGTCGCTTACGAATTATCTCATCCAAAGAGACTTTGGTATGACTATTAATGCCACCGACTAATAATTTGTTTTTTATTTCATCGATCAACAAAAACACAATTTACCTTTCAATTCTTGGAACATGCTCACAACCACATCGTAAACAACAATTTATTGCATATGTTGCACTGATTAATATCCACCCTTTTCCTACTCTACGACGCATATTAATTTGGATCAATCAATTCCAACTCCAAATTATGAATGTAAGTTAGGTACAAGTTACAAGATAAGATGATAAATTCAAACAATTTGTTCAAAGATAATATGAAATATATGATCCAATTACACAAAAATGTGTTATATATCATAAATATAAATGTAAAGCGAAATATATAAATCAAATGTGAAACGATAATTCCAAAGGCCAAAAGCAAAACAATAATTAAAATTCTTAAACATTATAAAAACTCCTTTTTTAAACACAAACACTTTTCCACCAAAATTACAATCTTCTTCTTCCACCACCACCACCACCACCACCACTGACGGCGGCGCTGCAAATTCTCATTCCTTCAGAACTCTTCGACCTCAAAACTCTCATCCATGGGGAATTGCAACGCGTGCATCCGACCTCCCGAAACGGAGCCCCCAAATTCAAAACCCCGCAAAAACCACCGCGGCGAGCACTTCCCCAATCCCTACTCCCGATCCCCGGCTCCGATCCGCGTGCTGAAGGACTTCATGCCGCGCACGCGGATCTCCGACAAGTACGTCCTCGGCCGCGAGCTCGGCCGTGGCGAGTTCGGCGTCACCTACCTCTGCACCGACCGCGAGACGCGCGAGGCGCTCGCGTGCAAGTCCATCTCGAAGAAGAAGCTCCGCACCGCGGTCGACGTCGAGGACGTCCGCCGCGAGGTGGCGATCATGTCGAGCCTGCCGGAGCACGCCAACATCGTGAAGATGCGCGCCGCCTACGAGGACAGCGAGGCTGTGCACCTCGTGATGGAGCTCTGCGAGGGCGGAGAGCTCTTCGACAGGATCGTGGCGCGGGGACACTACAGCGAGAGGGCGGCCGCCACCGTCGCCAAGACCGTAGCTCAGGTCGTCCGGATGTGCCACCAGAACGGCGTTATGCATAGAGATTTGAAACCGGAGAATTTCCTCTTCGCTAACAAGAAGGAGAATTCGGCTCTCAAAGTCATCGATTTCGGCTTGTCGGTCTTCTTCAAGCCTGGTAGGTTTGCTATCAAATCCTAATTGTGATCGATAATCTCTAATTGAAAATTGGTGAAACCTAACGGAGGGGATTCGAATTTATGTTTGAGCTTAAATTTTGGTAAATAATATTTGTGGAATCAGGTGAAAGGTTTTCTGAAATCGTGGGAAGTCCGTATTATATGGCGCCGGAGGTATTGAAGCGAAATTATGGACCTGAAGTTGATATATGGAGTGCTGGAGTGATTCTGTATATTCTATTGTGTGGTGTTCCTCCGTTTTGGGCAGGTATACTCTCCGTTTTGATTCGAAACTTAGAGCCAATAAGCAGGACACAGACCTGAGATATTGCTCTGTTTGCTGCTCAATGCAGAAAGCGAGCAAGGTGTGGCGCTTGCGATTTTGAGAGGCGTGATTGATTTCAAAAGGGAGCCATGGCCACAGGTTTCTGAAAGTGCAAAAAGCCTTGTTAGGCAAATGCTGGAACCAGACACCGAAAAGCGTTTGACAGCTGAGCAGGTTCTTGGTGAGTTTGTCTAATATTTTCAAACCACACTTTTATAGAAAAGTGAGAGAGGTAGTGCTTGTGTTATCCATGAATACTTTGATTGTGAATAATTGTAAGCTTGCATGCTGAGGAGGAAAGATGTGACAGTGAGAAAAGTTATCTGATTCTTTTAAATTCTATTCCATAAAACATCAAAATCAATAAATAGTACTCTCTCATTTCATTTAAAGTGAAGCATTTCTTTTACGACACATGATTTAATGTAGTGTTATTTAGTTCGTTAAGTGGAGAGAGAATGAAGTAGGAGATAGAACAAAGTAGAGAGTATGGTGGCTTCATTTTAGATATGTGTCACTTTGAGTGGAACAAAAGGAGTAACTCTCAAAGATCTGAAAGTTTTGAGCTAAGAAAGTCATTTTTCTGCGCATCTACTTCCTGTACTTCCTGATCGGAACACACTGTTCTATTCATTCTCCTAAACTGTTTGTCCTAGTGAACATGTACTGGTGTCGCCCTAAATTTCTAGCAATTCATGGAAAGGCTTACTTGTTCATATATCACTTGTGTATAACAGTTTTTTTGAAATGTAGGAACCACAAAAGCCTATGATAGTACTATGTATTAATCAATTGAGATCTAGTTATATGAAAATAAATTTAATGCAAAGATGTGAGTTAAAAATGAGTATCAGAGCATATTATAGTTTGCTAATCTTGCAAAACAAGAGATGAAATTTATGCAACATCTTGTTTTTGTGCAACAGTTCTAACATGTACTATGTGGTTTTGAGCAGAGCATCCATGGATACAAAATGCGAAAAAGGCTCCAAATGTACCTTTGGGGGATATTGTAAGAGCAAGACTCAAACAATTTTCTGTAATGAACAGATTCAAGAAGAAAGCTCTGAGGGTAAGCATCTAGCCTTATGTATTGGTAAACTTTGAGCTTGTTATTGCAAACACAAAGTTCTTCCTCAGCACAGACTACTAAATTTAGGAAAATGATTATTGGTTATCTACAGCCATATATAAACTTAAAACTGAGACATGATGTTGCTTAGTGACAGATGCATGAGTTAGACGCTGCCATTTTTTTAAACATTTTTTTTAATCTTTAGTTACTTCACTCTGGTAATGATAATCTGATCGTAACACAACTGTGTAGGTAATCGCGGAACATTTGTCTGTTGAAGAGGTAGAAATAATTAGAGATATGTTCGCATTGATGGATACTGATGATGATGGGAAGGTAACATTTGAGGAACTAAAAGCTGGTTTGAGGAAAGTGGGTTCCCAGCTTGCAGATCCTGAGATAAGGCTACTAATGGATGTGGTGAGTATCCAAATCTCAGTCTTGAAAGCATCAATACCCCTCACTGTTAAAAACTTGAAATATTTGTCAATGTTGAATTTTTGCTTTAAGAATCAGATGTGAATTCAAGATAACCTAGTTCACTCTTATCTAGTGGTATAGGAAGTATTACTCCCTGAAACCCAGATTTCTGCAATATCTTTATCCCTAAAACCCAGATTTTTGCAAGTGTCCTAACTCAAGAACTCGTCTCTAAATTCAATAGGCTGATGTTGATGGGAACGGTGTGTTGGACTATGGAGAATTTGTGGCTGTTACAATCCACCTACAGAGGATGGAGAACGACGAGCATTTCCGCAAAGCATTTACGTTCTTCGACAAAGATGGGAGTGGGTACATAGAACTAGACGAGCTACGAGAAGCTTTAGTGGACGATTCAGGTGAACCCGAACTTGATGTACTTAACAACATCATGGGCGAAGTTGATACTGACAAGGTTTAAGACCCTGATCTTGCCATATTCTTTTATATCCGTAATTAATAACTGAGTGCTTATTATCATAATTGGGGTTCTCGCAGGACGGGAAAATCAGCTACGATGAGTTTGTGGCAATGATGAAAACAGGGACGGACTGGAGAAAGGCCTCGCGACAGTATTCGAGAGAAAGATTCAAGAGCTTGAGCTTAAACTTGATGAAAGATGGCTCTCTACAGCTGCAAGATGGTTTTACAGGTCAAACTGTCGTAGTTTAACATTTTCAGTTCGCTGTATGCTTTCGGTTACTGCCAATCCCACCTGTTGCTGCAAACTGGAAAGAAAACCGGTTATTTCTTGAAGACCTGAGGCTTCTGAAAGCGGAGGAGGCTTGAGGACGAGATTCGTTGTGATTCTGTATTCTTGGTTCGCGATGCTTCCTTGGTGGGAGATGGGTTCGATGAGCAGAGGAATTTTCAGGGATAGGTAAAGAGGCTGTGCCCATGTTTGTGCTGTATATTTTAGCAATCTGTATACTGTCTCACATGTGTGTGTATACGTGATTTGAAATGTTAAACGTTGATTCATTTATTCAATGATTTATTGTAATAATCTCAGTCCAGAATCTCCCAATGCACTTGTCCCCTCCGTTTTTTTTTTCTTCTAAATATTCATATTATTATGGTAAATTGTCAAATAAATCATGAAGTTTGTCAAATTCAGGTGAATTCATATTTTTGCCTCCTTTCCAGTAAAATATATGATGATGCGCCACTTGCAAATTTCCCTAGAAATAAGGTAGATGAGATAATTACTAATTTTTCAACTCTCTTTATTCAATTTTTAGTTTTTAAAAAGTGTGGGATATATCAGAATTCGAATAGTGATTTATTTCGCAATTTGCCCTATTTATTTAGTCTTGATATCGGTATAGAGAACACGAGAGTAGAATTAAATCAAAATTAAAAGAGGTGGGTAATGACTTTCATATATATTCCATAAATATAAGATTTTAATCAGCAGATATGAATGATGAAAATTCATACTTACGTGGGAATCCAGAGTAGATATGGATGATGGCAATTGGCACGTCATACTCCTGTTAGAATTCTGGAGGATATATTTATAAAGTATTTTTATCTCCACATTATGTTTATTAAAATTCGGGTAGATTAAAAAAAAGATATTCTTTAGTTTTCCAGATTATGTTCATCTTTTTAAAAAATTTGATTATAAATATGTGATCAGATTAAAAGTTTTTCTCTATTGCAATCAAAAGATCGGAGGAGGGAGGATCCAGACTCGAGTAGAAGGAGCAACCAAGTCATCAATCATTGGAGATCATAATTTTATTTTAAAGGTATTATCCACTATTGTTAACAAAATTGATTTTAGGATTTATCCTTGATTAATTTGCTTGCAATTTGCCTTCTATAAAGATGACAATAACATTAAATCGAATGCATGTACTAAATGTTTCTGTAATATACTGATTATTTATTCTTGGTATTTTGAAGTACTGATTTATTCCTTTCAGAATGTAACTTTTTAAACTCAACTCTTGAAATCATGTTGTGAAACCATCAACAATAGACAACTCTTGCTCCTTTTAGTCATAAATAGTAGAATTATTGTGCCCAAGTATGTTCCCATCATACTACTAGTACTAGTACTAAACAGCCACCTATAGAGCTTTTTGGAATTAGTTTTTTTTAATTTACATTTGATTTTATAAATAAAATATTATTTGAAGCTAAATGATTAAAATAGAACAATTATGGAGTATAAAATAAAATTTGAGCATCAATTAATAATTTTATATACTACGAGTACTAGTATTTATTAAATGAAATCTCGTGTGTACATGCATAATGTGGTGGCTTAGTTTTATTGTTTGAAAATTGAAATAACACACTTTTCTTTATTAAAAAAATCAGTAATATTATATAAACAATGCATAAATATGATACAAACTGAATTAACAATTAAATCCAATAAATGAGCACCCAAAATAATCGTAGTTCCGTTGAAACGGATTGTAACGATTTGGAGAGAGAGAGAAAGAGAGGGCGGCTATTGCGGTTATTTTCTGCTATTCAGTTTGTTGCTAGTATTTAGCAGCAACACATGCAGATAGATCTTTTCAAATCCAACCTCTATTTCTGCGTAATCTAATCACTTTCTTCATCAACACTGGAAGGTACAAATGAATGTTTGGTTATTAGTTGGTAGACTGTGTTTTTTGTTTCATCAATTTCGTTGAGAAATACTCACAATGATAATTCCCAATTTTTTAAACTGCAGAAGTTCTTGTCCATGGCGTTTCTTGAACTAGCTTCTTGATTCAAGAAACATTTCGTATTTGTGAAAAGGAGTTTTTGCTGGCTTTTGTGAAGATGGAAGCTCTCGTGAACGAGACAGTCGATTTGGTAATTCGGAGTTTTATCCATTTTTCTTTATTTTTTCAACTTGCTTGCTAATGGTATCGTGTGTGTGTGTGTGTGCAGGAACACTGCGCCATTGATGAGCTGTTTCCACGTCTGAAATGTACCAAAGAGGGCCTCACTACTGAGGATGCTGAAGAGAGGTTGAACGAGGTTGGATACAACAGGCTTGAAGAAAAGAAGGTGCTCATATTTCATTCAATTTTAATCCCTATTCTTGTTTACTTTTATTAGCTATGAGTCTTGATGATATACTTATGGGGTTTTGCTTGCTCTAGGAGAGTAAATTCCTCAAGTTTTTGGGGTTTATGTGGAATCCTCTTTCATGGGTTATGGAAGTGGCGGCTATCATGGCAATTGCCCTTGCTAATGGAGGAGTAAGACATTCTTTCTAGGACAAACTTTTTCAATGGTGCTTTCTGATCCTTGATTTTAACATGGCAGGGAAAGGCTCCGGATTGGCAGGACTTTGTGGGTATCATCACCTTGCTTTTCATCAACTCGACTATTAGTTTCATCGAGGAGAATAACGCAGGCAATGCAGCAGCTGCTCTCATGGCTCGCCTTGCTCCAAAAGCAAAAGTTCGATCTCAGCAGAAACTCTCGGTTAATAGTGACTGCACATTTGTGGTTTTTTTGTTTGATCCTCTAGTTATTTTCTCAAGGTTCTTAGAAATGGGGCGTGGAGCGAGATAGAGGCTTCCGGATTGGTGCCTGGAGACATTGTTAGCATAAAGCTTGGAGATATAGTTCCTGCTGATGTTCGTCTCTTGGAGGGCGATGCCCTTAAAATTGATCAGGTGTGTGTCGACTGCATGCACATTTTGTTTTAATGTAGCGACTGATCTCGCGTTTGCAGTCTGCTTTGACAGGGGAGTCCCTTCCTGTGAACAAGGGTCCAGGAGAAGCAGTTTACTCTGGTTCTACGTGCAAACTGGGAGAGCTCGAAGCTGTTGTTTATGCAACGGGTGTTCACACCTTCTTTGGAAAGGCTGCTCACCTTGTCGACACCACTAATCAAGTCGGGCACTTCCAAAAGGCATGTTGCATTATTGAATGAGTACTCTTTTTAGTATATTTTGGAACAAAAGCTGTTGCTAATCTCTCCTTTTCATAATTTTATTTCTCTATGCTCAGGTTTTAACTGCGATTGGAAACTTCTGCATATGCTCCATTGCGGTGGGGATGGTTATAGAGTGTATAGTGATGTACACTATTCAACACAGGAAATACCGGGCTGGCATCGACAATCTTCTTGTTCTCCTCATTGGAGGAATTCCAATAGCCATGCCAACTGTCCTCTCTGTTACAATGGCGATTGGCTCTCATCGTTTGGCTCAGCAGGTTTTCTTGATTCTTCGGATTTATATATTGGTTTAGTGTTTACTCAACATACACCACAGTGCAATGATATGTGTAAATATGTGCAGGGAGCTATAACAAAGAGAATGACTGCTATAGAAGAGATGGCCGGGATGGATGTGCTTTGCAGCGACAAGACAGGGACCCTCACTCTGAACAAGCTTACCGTTGATAAGAATCTCATCGAGGTAGGCTTGTGCTCCTCTCCTAATGATTTGGATGCGTGTGTGCTTCTATACTGATTGAACTTCTTGTCCTAAGGTGTTTTCGAAAGATGTTGATGCTGATATGGTTCTTCTGATGGCGGCTAGAGCCTCTCGAACAGAAAACCAGGACGCCATAGATGCTGCCATTGTAGGAATGCTGGCTGATCCGAAAGAGGTAGCTATTGTCACTCTGTCTGCCTCAAAACTAGAAAGTTTTGCAAATCTTGACTTTTAATAAGACTGTGAACAGGCACGTGCTGGAGTTCGAGAAGTGCACTTCCTTCCTTTCAACCCGACTGACAAGAGAACAGCATTGACTTACATAGACAACGAAGGAAAGTGGCACAGGGCTAGCAAAGGTGCACCAGAGCAGGTATAGTTTGTCACAGTTCATGCCTCTTTTCCTTGTTTCATTAACGGAACATGCATTCGCAGATTCTAAACCTTGCACACAATAAGTCTCACATAGAGCGAAGAGTTCATGCTGTGATTGATGATTTTGCGGAAAGAGGTCTGAGATCACTTGGTGTGGCATACCAGGTATTATTCATCATGCACTACTGTGCTTTAATCTCCCAATACTATGTATTGAACGAACTATCGCACATTATTTGCAGGAACTTCCAGAAAAAACGAAAGATAGTACTGGAGGACCATGGCAATTCATTGGTCTAGTGCCTCTCTTTGATCCGCCTAGACACGACAGTGCAAAAACTATAAGAGAGGCATTAGATCTCGGAGTCAATGTCAAAATGATAACTGGTAAGGCTTCATGTGATATTACAAGCTTGATTGATGACTATGCATTTAGGATGTGTTATAATGCAGTTTATCTTTTAACTTAGATGAGAAATCTGTCTGTTGCAACAGGGGATCAGCTTGCAATAGGAAAGGAAACCGGCCGGAGACTAGGAATGGGGACTAATATGTATCCGTCATCAGCTTTACTGGGCCAAAATAAGGATGAATCGATTGCTACTCTGCCGATTGATGAGCTCATTGAGAAAGCTGATGGCTTTGCTGGTGTCTTCCCAGGTAATGACTCTTTCTCTCTCGAATCCTAATCCTAATCCTAATGTGCATTCTCAAGTTTTATGCTCATCTTGGATATACTTGTCAGAACATAAATATGAGATTGTAAAGCGCCTGCAAGCTAGAAAACACATATGTGGAATGACCGGCGATGGAGTGAATGATGCTCCTGCTCTGAAAAAGGCTGATATCGGCATTGCTGTAGCCGATGCAACTGATGCAGCACGCAGTGCTTCTGACATCGTCCTTACTGAACCTGGACTCAGTGTCATCGTCTGCGCTGTTCTGAGCAGTCGAGCGATCTTCCAGAGGATGAAGAACTACACGGTAAAACTCTTGTTTGATAGTTCAACCGTCCACATATACTTGCTTCAAATATTTCACCATCTCACCAATGGAAAGTTCCATATTTTTGACAGATTTATGCCGTTTCTATTACAATTCGTGTTGTGGTAAGTTACTATTGATGTTAGTTTTCCAGCATTATGAAACTTCCTTGTTGCTACTTTTCACAATGCTGTAGCTTGATGGTTTTCCCCTTCCATGTATCAGCTTGGTTTCATGCTGTTAGCCTTGATATGGGAATTCGACTTTCCGCCTTTTATGGTTCTTATCATTGCAATACTCAATGATGGTTAGCTCTTTACCATCTGCACTATTTTTGACTATTCACGCGAGAAGTCTCTTTCCCTTTTACATTTTCTCCTCGCTGTAACTTACGCTGCAACTTATATAATCAAGGTACCATCATGACTATATCGAAAGATAGAGTTAAACCATCACCTCTGCCAGACAGCTGGAAGCTCTCCGAAATCTTTGCAACTGGTATCGTTCTTGGTAGTTACTTGGCATTGATGACTGTCATCTTCTTTTGGACAGCGTATAAAACAGATTTCTTTCCCGTAAGTTCGTTGTCAAGTTATATGTAATGTGATCTATGGTAGTAGCTGTGCACACTTTTATTGCTGTAGTTGCTAATATTTTCGTCTCATTTTGCTCTGGCAGCGCGTGTTTGGGGTGGAAACACTTGAGAAAACTCCCAACGGCGACTTCAGGATGCTTGCTTCAGCAATATATCTGCAAGTGAGCACCATCAGCCAGGCTCTGATATTCGTGACAAGATCAAGAAGCTGGTCGTTTGTTGAGCGCCCTGGTCTGTTGCTCGTGGCTGCATTTGCCGTTGCCCAACTGGTTAGCAATTGTCTGATCATCATGCAAATTCACTATTGCATAAACTTGATCATCTTGTGTCGCCCGCCTTTCAGGTTGCTACTCTAATAGCGGTATATGCAAACTGGAGCTTTGCAGCAATTGAAGGAATCGGTTGGGGCTGGGCGGGCGTGATCTGGCTATACAACATCGTCACCTACATCCCTCTCGACATCATCAAATTCTTCACGCGTTACGCTCTCAGTGGGAAAGCTTGGGATCATGTTCTTGAAAGAAGGGTAACTTTCAATCCATCTCAGCTCTCTTAATAGTTTATACACTTATTCAGTTATGTTAAGATGGTTTGTTACTCGCGTTGCAGACTGCTTTCACCAGACATAAGGATTTTGGGAAGGAGCACCGTGAGCTTCAATGGGCCCGCGAGCAGAGAACCCTTCACGGGCTGCAAGTGCCTGACACCAAACTTTTCAACGAGATAAACAATTTCTCCGAGCTCAACCAGCTGGCAGAGGAAGCCAAACGAAGAGCTGAGATAGCAAGGTAACGATGCGACTACTACTTAATTTTTCGTCTACTCCAGACATTCTGTTATCTCACATTGTGTCGTTGGGCGTAGGATGCGGGAGCTGCGCACGTTGAAAGGACACGTTGAATCAGTTGTTAGGCTTAAGGGTCTGGATATTGATGAGATTAAGCAAGCATACACTCTATGAGAAGATGATCCAGTGAACATCTGCCTTTTTCTTATATTTGGACAAGTTTATTTTTTTAGAAGTTTATTCTTTTGGATTATGAACATCTAGTCTAGACACTGGCTATCATGTTACACGTTTTTTTTTTTATCATACATGAAGCCTTTTTTTTAGATTTGTTTTCTTCCAATTTAAGTTTATCTACTTGCATCTGTGTTCCGCGCGTTTATTTAGACTATTTAACTTTATTTTCTAAATAAATCTAGCTTTAAAATACTATACTCCTAACTCCATGACTTAGTTTAAAGCAAACCGACACTCCAATCATATAAAATAGAAATAAAATTATAAAATTCAGTAGTCTTGACATATTATTATTGGGTTATAAGAGCTTTCTATGTGTGAATTTAAATTCTGTCTACTTCAATCATTTGAAATGTAACTAAAAAGAGGCTTGTTGAATTGGAACAAGGTATTCTCTGATCCATGAAATAATAGATGGGGGCTACTTACAAAAGAAATTAAAGTGGTCTCTCCCCCACACTCTTTTATCTCAATTATGATAAATCTTTATACAAAAAAACGCCATACAATTTGTTAGATCAATTTTAATCAAAACACATGTGCATTCACACCATGTGCCATAATAAAGAAATATGGATGTGGAGCTAAATGGTTTGAGCAATTAATTGGATCATGTTCTATTTCTTTTTTTTAGACATTTGTCGTGGTCACATTTTTAATGTACCTGGTTAGTTATAACGTCGATATATATTTATGTCACTGTCAATTCTAGTACTCCCTACGAACTTGATTTAAGAATACGTACTAAGGAAGACTTAAATTTTCATGTCAAAAATATAAATGCTTAAATACACAAAAAAGAAAATTATGAAAAAAAAAACATATATGGATGGATTGTAAATACAGTACCAATTCTTATTCAATGCTATAACATGAAAGAACCATGTCGAATATCTAAGTGTTTGAACAAGTAAAAAAGGATAAACGGTTGTTGTTGAAAAAATATATTGTTATATTGATACCTTTCTATCAATATGCATTTAGTTTTATTTTATTATCAACAACTACCTTTTACCCACGTAATTAATTATTCTATTTTCTGTAACTTATGATAGAAAATACAAACGAATCATTATTTTGAAATGAACTTCACCTCATAAAATCTCTTCTAGAAAATATGGGCCTTTTTCATTTATTCTAATAAATGAAATAATTGGAGTAGCTAGTTTAGAGACGTTTACGTTGATACCATTTGTGATTTTATTCTAACCTAACACTATACATATATCATGTATGACGTTATATAATCTATTTCCATCAATTAGACTCATAATTATTCGAATAACGTATTCATGCCGTAAGTAAACCCACACCCAGAAAGTCCGTTTCACAATCAACTTCAATTCTAAAAATGCAAGGAACATTGAAATATTCAATTAAAGTACTTGATGTTTCTATCCGATTCTATTGTCTCAATCAATCTCTCATGCACTATAGTATCTTTTGATTTAGTAGTCATAAAAGCAAGACTATATTTCAAAGAAGAATTACCACCTTAAATTATAGTATTTGAACTCAACTATCGTATTTCCACACCAACAACAATTTATTCAAAAACCTAAATCTAACTAAACTGATTTTTGAGCATCAATCTTCTCCATAGGCACCTCCATTTTACCATCACTTGTATCATCACTAGTCTTGTACCTATACCACTTAGCACAAACCAAAAAATACACCAAATTCAAAAACTCCAACCCCGCAACAAGGTAGTAAAAATAGTCCAACCTCCCTTCATTCAAATCCTCCGCAAGCCAATTCCCGGACGCGCCAACACGGGTCGTGTTGTGCACGAGCGACACGAGAAAGCTCGTGAAGTAGCTCGATATAGCAAACCCGCAGAACAAAAAGGAGCCCGCGAAGCTCCTCATGTTCTCCGGGAACTGCTTGTAGAAGAGTTCAATCTGGCCTATCACCGCGAACGCCTCCGACACCCCGGTCAGCGCCAGCTGCGGCGTCAGCCAGTACCCTGACATGGCCGACACCGCGCCGCGCCGGGCCTCCACGCCCAGTGTGGGGCGCGTGAGGGCCACAGTCCTCCTGTGGGCCTCCACCGCGCCCGACAGCAGCATGGTCAGGGCCGCGAGGAATATTCCGAACCCGATCCTCTGCAGCATCGTGATCCCCTCTTGCTTCCCGGTCAGGCGGCGGAGGAGGGGGACGAGGAGGCGGTCCCAGACCGGGATCCAGATGGTGAGGCTGATCATGGTGAAGATGTTGTAGGTGGCGGCCGGGATTTTGAAGCTGCCGCGGCCTAGGCGGCGGTCGGTTTGGAGGGCTTGGAAGACTAGATATGTCTGAGTTTGGACTAAAACGACGTAGTATAACATGCCGGAGACCCAAATGGGGACCACTCTGATCACGCATTTGATCTCCTCCACTTGCTGTACACTGCAAAGATTCCACGGATCTGCTGCTGATCCATCTTCATTGATTTTGTCATTTTCTGTTATGATTGCTGCTTTATTCAACCACCTAATTTGATACATATAAAAGTAATTTCAAATTTTTGGGTTACCAACATCAAACAAACAAACTGTGCAGTCGACTATCCTAACAGAAATAAGATAAAATACCTGAATTGTTCGGTATAAGGGAGTCTGGAGTTGATGGAATCGGGATTGTGGTAAACGAAGAGAGAATTAAGTGGTTGCGACGGCAGCTGCAGCTTCCTCTTCTTAAAAGCGACCACCAGCGTCTGAACGACGCTGGTGATGGGGCTCCCCAGCGGGAGGATCATGACGTAGATCCTCGTACCGACGAAGAAGAAGGCGCACGAGAGGAACATGAGGAAGGCGGGGATGGCGAGGCCGATGGCCCAGCTGATGCTGGCCTGCACGTACACGATGACGGTGAGAGACACCATCATCGCGAACGTGAAGGTGAAGTAGTACCAGTTGAAGAAGCTGTTGATGCCCTGTTTGCCCGATTCCGTGTTCGGGTTGAACTGGTCCGCCCCGAACGCTAGGTTGCACGGCCGGATCCCACTCGCCCCGATGACAAGGAACACAAACGCCGTTAAAAGGAACGCCATCTGTCCCATCGAAGCCTCCACGCACGCGCCGCCGCTCCCGCATTTTGGCGGGTGCAGGCTCGGGAACGTCGCTGTCATTGTCAGGACCAGCATGCCCTGTCAATGGTAAATCACGGTAAATCTCAGTCTATAAAAAATAACTATAACTGATATTTTAATTGAAGTAAAATAAATAAATAAATGTACCAGGAAGGAGGAGATGGAGGCGAGGCCGAGGGTTTTGTAGCGGCCGAGGTAGGTGTCGGAGAGGAAGGCGCCGAGCAATGTGCCGAAGTTGCAGGTGCCGTTGAAGATGTTGATGACGTTGGTGGCGGTGATGGATTTCATGTTGAAGACGGTGGTGAGGTAGACTAGAAGATTTGAAGATGTCCCAATTGTTCCAAGCTTCTCAAATGTCTCGTTACCTACCAATAAACAACCATGAATTAATTTTCAAAAAATTCTTGATTCATAATTTGCAAGAGATTTTGTACCTATGACAAAAGGCATGGCTCTCACTCCTCTGTAGTTTGGTTCTTTTTTGGTTTTGGGGGCCTCAATTTTCTCAGGATTCTCCATTGTTGTGGTGAGAAAAGCTCAAATTTTGGATCTCTTTTGCAACTGGAGATGGAGATTATAAGTGTGAGGTTGTGTGTATATAAAGAGATTGGATGATTTGTGTCACGTAAAATATGTTCACACTTTCTATGTCTTCCTCTTTGATTGGAGGTCGTTTTTGGTAAATTTGAACATGTAGTGTGGAAATTATGTAGTAGTAAGGTTTAAGATAGAGATTGGTTGGCTATACATCATGTGTGTGTAATTCATATACACATAGTACTACATGCATAGGCTGCAATTTGTAGAGAACGACAAATTTAGTAGAGCACAGAGTTTGAACACATTTTATTTGACTCGTTTTTGTAGTTTTAGGGAATAATCAGTGCTAACGATAAATGTTTGGAGTTCTAAGTGATTAAATACTAGTAGTAGTATCTTGGTTATGTCAAAAAGTGGAAAAATCACTGTTCTTAATTACTCGCTCATTGCTAACTATGAAAACGCAACTCAGTTTGTAAATGATTCCCCTATAACTAATAAGTCGGGGTCGACTCATATGAGTAAGGATTAAGAAATTATTTATGGTCGACTTTCAATCGAATTACATTTTCTTAATTAATTCACGAGCAGATGTACCCAATAAAGTCTTCCAAAAAAATCACCTGGTATGTATTAATGTTAAAAAGTCAATTAACTATAAACGGGGTTAAATTTTAATTGAAGTACAATTTCTTAATTAATCCGCGAGCTTATGCGCCCCAAGATCTTTAAAGAGTTCCAAAAAATCACACAAAATTAATGTGACAGTCAATTAAAAATAAGTGGTGGTTTACTTTTAATTGAAGTACAATTTCTTAATTAATCCACGAGCTGGTGTTCGGCGGATACTTGCGAGTATTCCAAAAAGTCGCCCAAAATTAATGTGCAAAAGTCAATTTTTACCCGGATTAATATATTTTTAAAATATCAATTTTTAATTTTAAATTAATTAAATAAAATTAGAGTCAATAACAATATGAGTAATAAGAGCATCCGCACCGCTGACTCGATACTGGCTCGGTCTCGTCTTGACGAGACGAGCCAGCATCAAGACAGCGTTGCGAAGCTCGTCTCGTCTCAACGAGACGAGAGATCTTGTCTCGCGACGTGTACCGGCGAGACGACGCGCGTGCCCACGTGGCGCGCGCTGGAGCATGGAGTGACGCCCACTCGCCGGCCCGCGAGTGGGCGTCGGAATTATGACGTAATAATTTTTTTTTTATAATCACCTGATATATATAAATGATATTTTCAAAGTTCACGGACCTAAAATGATACTTTGGCAAAGTTCGTGGACCAAAAAAGATGTTCCCTATAAATAATAATATCTATTTTAAAAGAGTGTTTCTTTAAATACCCCCAAATTTCTCTTTATTTCCCTAAATACTTCCAAAACTTCTCTTTTATATATTGTATAGATTAATAAATTAATTGAAAAATGATGATAAAATTTACATTAAAAAAAATAAGATTAATTTTGATAGATAAATAAAAAAAAGAATTGGATTATTTTTGTGATTGATGAGAATAATTATTTTATACTCATATGGAGTATTTACTACTCACTCCGTCACGCTTAAGATGACACATTTTCCTTTTTAGTTTGTCCCAATTAAGATGACACATTTCCTTTCTTGGTATCTTTCTCTTTCCAATTAATACACTCAATCATTTTTTCCCACTCCTATTAAAATATACATATTTCTTAATCTCTCTACTTTAATACTTATATCCACTTTCTCTCTCTCATTAAACACTTTAACTAATAACTTATAAAATTCCGTGCCGGCTAAGCAATTTGTCATCTTAGCCAGGACGGAGGGAGTAATTAATTGTGGCTTTTTTTTTGGTGCATTACTATTCTCACGGTTCAAGAGCTGCCACGTGTCACTCTAAGGATAATACTCACTTCTTGTTCAAAGGATAAAATCATAAAATGATGAATCTCACTGCTTTGTTTGTGGCCTGCACCATGAAAATCCATTAAGATAAGTGATAATTCTAATGTATACCAATACAAAGAGATAGACATTGTAATAATTAGTTATAGACTTTGACTATCACAGTATTATCACTCTAGAAAAGTGTGCTGTGAGCCAGATTTGCATATATCCAATGCGAAATGAAGATGTGCACGAGTACTCAAACACCTCTATATTATTTGATTCATCTATGTTGATTAATGATCGCTTTATTATTTTATACATGGAACGATGTATATTACTCCTCTCACAATAAAAAATCACATTTTGCTATTTTTATTAGTTTCATAGGAGTTATCTTTCACAGAGTCACTTCATTCACATTTTATTATACGACCAATATATAAAAAGAAACTATATATCTTACTAACTTTTTCAACTCACTATTATTTACATTTCTTAAAACTCATACCCACTACAAATATGACTCATATTATGAAAAGGAGGGAGAATTAGAAATTGATCACTCACCCTCTTAAAGATATGAGTTTGCAATTCTATAACGATTACATTTGGAACGCAATCGACGTATCGAGATATTATGGACCTGACTCGAACTTGAGTCATCCTAGGCCTAGGGCTCGATCCTAACTGGAGCTCATCTAAGTCCGACCCACATCGGGAACGCAATCGACACATCGAGACAATACGGGCCCGATTCGAACTTGAGTCATCTTGGGCCCGGGGCCTGATATAAAGCCACCTAGGCTCTGTTACCATTTATTAAGATCGTCGACCGCATATATTCTGCTATTGTCCATGTTGAATCAAATTCGGATGGACTTATTTTTGAGTCACTTTCAAAAGACCTCATGAAGAAAAGGGTTATGCACACTTATAATCTATGGAAGTGTGATCCGTTGCTAACTTTTTTAAATTGCTAACTCTGTTATCTCATCAATGCAGTGTATTAAAAATGTCAACACAATGAAATAAACTTAGTTAATATTTTAATATATTGTGTTGATATTGATCTTTAAAATGTCAACACAGTATATTAAAATATCAATACAAATTTGTGTTGACATTTTAACGTGATTATATTGATATTTTTAGTACATTGCATTAATGAGTTAACAAGTTAACAATTAAAGAAAAAGTTAGAAATATGAAGCAATTTATAATCTACATATATCAAATATATACGCTATATTCACCAGGGGAGTGTTATATTGCTAACTCATAACTTAATTGCTAACTACAACTAAATAATAGTCAATAGATATTTAAATTAAAGGCTTAGATCATTAATCCCTAAATGTCAATACGATCAACGAAAAACGTCAATAAAGCCATAGGATTAATTCCAAAAAATATCAATAGGGGTATTAATGTCAATTAACTATATGTTTAGTTATAACTAACTTTTAAAAGAAATCTCAAAACTTTAAATTCATATAACATATATCAAATTAAAGATAATTTCATAAGGATTCCAACGATATCCTGCATGCATATGTTCCGACGTCAAAATTTGAAAATTTTTTTGAAATTTTTTAATTTTTTCGTACAAGCAGAAATGTCAACATACTATATAAAATATGTCAATATAATACATGTAGAATGTCAATATAAGCAATGAGTTAACATTCTTAAAGCATTGTGTTGACATTCTCAAAGCATTGTGTTGATATTTTCGAAACACTATATTGACATTTTCACCCAAAACCCTAATTTGGATTTTTTTTAATCTTTTTTTATTTTATTAATAAAAACGAAAATTACACGTGACAAATTGTAGACTACACGTTTACTAAAATACTATGACCTTAAATTAATTATAGTTAGCAATTTAATGATTAGTTAGCAATTGATCACTCCCCATATTCACCATATATTTATATTGTCGCACACATGCGAGTTTTCAATAGAAAAGGAATATTGTAACCAACTATTTTGAGGGTAGGTAAAGGAATTAGCCTATTATAGACAAGGAGATGTGATCAAATGAAAACTCTAAATATTGTACAAACTCAAAACTATGATCTGGACCATTGAAAAATGTCAATAGATCACAAAAAACCATCAACAGGAAAATGTCAACAGAATTTCAACGATAGTCAATGATTGATGTTGTGTTGATACTGTGTTGATATTAAAATTTTAAAATTTTACATTAAAATCTTGAAATTTTACATTGTATTGATAATGTATTGAAATTGTGCTGAAGCTGTGTTGAGGAGTTTTGAGTTTGTACAATATATAAGTTTGCATTTTATCACTACCCCAAGTTAGTTATAATTAAACAAAATATGACATTAGTGCCATGCCCTCTCATATCGTACATTCAAATTATTGAAGGTAAAATTAAAGGTGCAACCAATTATTTTTATTTTTCTAAAAAAACTAGAAAATAACCAGCTAAGCTCCTCTATTTAAGAATATAAGTCAAATGTTCGCTCCCCTATTGTTCAATTGTGGCTACTTCATTTTATTTTTAGTCTAGCTTCACATGATAATGACTTTAAGTCATAATTTTGAGTTCACATTAATAAACTCTATTAGCCAACCACGTTAAAAACGTAAATGTTTTTCTGCTATTGGAATTGTCGTGTATTTTACGTATAAATCGTATTTATTCTCTTATTCTATTTTGGTTACTCTGTTGAAGTTAAAAGAGGATGATTGATATTTTGAACTACGGTGGACCACAAATTAAGGCTCTGTTTCTTAATTTTTTGGCAACTTCGATCACAACGACGTCGACCAGAAAATAAGAAATTAAGAAAAACAATTAAAGAAATAAAATATATAGTATCCAATATTATTTTATTGAGTGTCCTATTTTTTATGTCCACAAAAAAAAAGGGAAAATGGAGATAAAAATGTTCCTACGGGATCGAGATATCATATAAGAGCATGTTAGGGTGCCACCACCCCTTAAAATAACACCATACCACCATTCCTAGCCAATCATTTGTACACATGGACGAATAATAAGCTGCCATTAAATGGCAAAAAAAAAAGTTAAAAAAGACGGCTAGCAATATGTTGTACACTATACAACAATTTTTCTTGGACAACAATATCCAACACGCTAGACAACCATCTATAGATTGATGTTTAGCGTATTGAATATTGTTGTATAATATTTATAATATTGCTATATAAGTGGTGTCACAGTGTCATTTTAAGAGGGGTTGTCATTTTAGCACAACCCTATCATTTCAAACTTAATATTAGAAATATTTCAATGAATACCTGTATTATTAGAAATATTTCAATGAATACCTATATTATGTACAAAGAACCAAAATACGACCTTTTTTTTTTTTTTAAGTTTGAAGCTATAATATTAATTTTCGGAGATGATGTGTATTAATGAGATATATCCTAGATTGTCTCTATTTTTATGGAATATATAAAAATAAAAACAAAGAAAGAAAGAGTACATTAAACTCGAACCCATTACGAGATTAATTCAATTTGTCATTTGTACGCTTTGTAGTCCTGATAACAATGATTAACCACTTTTTATATGATTATATCAATTAATTATTGGATTTTTTCACATTAACTATACCATGGTCCAAGTCGCCGCCGAGCTGTCTATTGGTTGGACTTTGTGTGATCATAGACAACGCCATAGATATCACGTTTACCAATTTCACTAATTAATTAATTATTGGTTTGGGATATTGGCATGTAATATCACGAAACTTTCAAAAAGTTGGATTTTTCCCACGAACTTTAAAATTGGCAAATAATATCACGAACTTTACCCCCGGTTTGTTTTTTCCCACGAATGAAAAAAATTCATGTTATATTAATAGATTGAAGAACAATTTTGTAGGGTGTGCTTCAAGAAAAACTATCTTCAAAGATTGAAAAACTTGAAGCTTTCAAAATTTTTGTCGAGAAAGTACGAAAACAAATTTGTATCATAATATTATTTGTGGGAATTTTTTCATTGGTGGGAAAAAACAAACCAGGGGTAAAGTTCGTGATATTATTTGCCAATTTTAAAGTTTGTGGGAAAAACCCAACTTTTTGAAAGTTTCGTGATATTACATACCAATATCACGAACCTCCACTAGCCCCTCCCACTAGGACCTCCACTGCATGCCACGTCAGCACTAGCCCTTCCCATTCCACTGCCACATCACTAGCCCTTCCCACTGCACTAGGACTTCCCACTAGGACTTCTCGCAATAAAATTAATAAATTCACAATTAAAATTAAAATTTACGAAATTAAAATTTCGACACGAGCCTTATTTATAGAGTTTTTTTTTTTTTTTAAAAATAAAAAATCGGTGGGACGTCCGACCCACGCCACAGTGGCGTCCGTCAAGTAGGACGTCGACGGGAGGGGCGAGGCCATCGCAGGGGCACACGGGACGGGCGTGGGCGGCCGTCCCGCCCACTATGGCGCCCGTCAGGTCGCCCGTCCGTGACTGGCGAATGGAAAAGGCGACGGTGGAGACACCCTGAGTGCTGTGTTTTCTTGCGCATTTTCTAAAATCCCAATTCATTGTTAAATCATGTTGATGTATCAAAAGTCATGAGATGAGATAACATTGTTTTAGGTGTAGCAATTATTTTTCGAATCACACTAATTAAAAATCATGTTGGTGTATTAAATACTATAATCACTTTTTTCCTTATCTTATTATGATACTTAGTTCTTTCTGGGCAGTAGTACAGTTCTTCACCATTTTTATTGTGTTTTTAGTTTTGCTGTTTAATTCTATTAATATAAATTACGTGTATATAATTATTATTAACGTAGTTAAAAACTTAATTCGAATTGGTGATAAAAGATGAAGGCGAATCTAGATACCTAACTGATATACGACAGATATACGGTGAAGTTAATAAACTATAATTGGCAATTTTTACTTAAACCTAAGCTACTACTTAACATTAAGATTGAGCTATTTTCCCTCTTTTTTTATGTTGGAGTTATTTTCACTAATCTAATTTGTCGTCCTACAATTTTCCAATTCAGAAGTACAAAATGGCTATATAGAATTAACTGTCTATACGTTCAGTCAAACGTGGCACTTTTAAATCAATTCTATTAAAATCTTATGATGGTTAATGTGGTGGTCCAATATCTCATCGTTTAAGCATAAGGTCAATGGTTCGATCTTTATTTATGTTAATAGATTAAATTATTTTAGCTACTACTCCCTCCGTCCCATAAAAGTTGAGTCGTATTCCTTTTTAGTCCGTCCCAACAAAGTTGAGTCATTTCCTTTTTTAACTAAAGACAAAACATCTAATCACTCTTATTTTATTCCATCATTTACTCTACTCTCTCTTATCTTTCCTACTTTTTCCATCTCTCCTATTTATTTAATATAAATTCTTAATCTCCGTGCTCAAAAGTTTTGTCTCAACTTTTAGGGGACGGAGGGAGTATTACTTAGTGCCACTGATTGTTGGGACAAGCGTTAGTTTTTTGGCTATCGATCAACATAAGAAATGTCTTAGAAAAAGAAAAACTTAGCACGTATGATATTCAACATCAATAGCAAATAGAGCGCGAGTTGATAATTCTAGACGTAGTTAATTGTAGTGTTACTAGTTCAAATCGGATCGTATTTCGCCTTCATAAGTTGTTTTTATTTGGATCAGTCATTCTCCTCCACTAGTCGGTACATATGGTAATTCTTGCTATGATAGTAACGTTGATAAGAAATTAAAGAAGATTGTTTTCGAATTTGTTACTTCTATGAGAGATACTCTTACCAATTATAGCACCAAGCCATCAAGTCATCAACACGTTTTTGAAAGTCCACCTATAAGCTAGATTCCATCTAGTTAAGATATCATATGCATATAATGATGACGCTCAATTAGCGAAATTCATATGTCAATATAAATATTCCCATCGTTCCAAAATACTCTCTTCGTCCCCGATTAAAAGTCACACTTTGATCGGGCACGAGTTTTAAGAAATGTAAAGAAAAGTTGGTTGAAAAAAATAGTGGAATGTGAAACCCATTTTTTTATATTGATTTTATAATAAAATGTGAGTAAATTGAGTTAGTGGAATGTGAGGCTTACTTACTTTTTATAGTAAATATAAAGTGTGACTCTTAATTGGGGACGGACCGAAAAGGAAAGTGTGACTCTGAATCGAGGACGGAGGGAGTAGTTGTGTCTAGGGGTGGCAAAATGGGTAGCGGGTAATGGGTAATTCCCATCTCGACCCGCTACCCGCCGAATATCGGGTACCCGCTACCCCACGATATCGGGAAACTGGTCGGGATCGGTTAGAATGTTTTAGAATTTTGCGGGTAGCGGATATACCCACTACCCGCGCGGATATACCCGTTAGTTCCGATAATACCCGTTATTATTAGTATTAGTCATATATCTGATGGGGTTTGGTGCCCCTTGCACAGCGGAAGACTTGTACAAAACAAATAAATCAGACGTAGGATCTATTTGACCGATTATGCGATTAATCAATTCACATGTTAAACAGATAATTGCATGCTAGAACGCAAATAATTCATGCTTAGAAAATATAAACCCTAAACATGATTTCTACGGTTTAGGGTTATCGATTTGATTCACCAAAGAATCGACGATTGCTCGCGCCTTCTCCACGATGATCTTCAATATTAGACCACGGATCTTCTCTCTGGTTCCCGAACTGTATCTCGATATCAGGGTGGGCTGATCTTATCAAAATACTAGGACTTGAATAAAGAAGACAGAAGAAATCCTTCTCCAATTAGGAGAGAAATTCGAACTCCTCCAGGTAGAGGGAGACGAAATTTTGCTATTGAAAAAAAAATTATGATTTCTGTCTCCTTTATTCTCCTGTTTATATTAAGTTCCTTTTGGACCCAGACAGGGATCTATGGAAGGTTTTGGATATGGGCTCCCCCAATTAGCTTTTTACTAATTAAATTGAACCCACAATTTAATACAAGCTTATATTGGAATATTACGAGCAGCCACTACAGAAGTAATATTGAACTCTCCCCATCCAAATCCGAAATTACAAGTAATTCGGGTTTCCACTTTGTTTATTATTTATTTCTCGCGCTTAAGATATAAATGTCCATTAATTAATTAATGTCTGCTATGGACTTAATTAATTAATATCTTATTAATTCCAAGAGTGGACTTAGCAAGAAACATTTATTTATTATTCATAGAGTAATAAAACTCCAACTGGCCAGCTTTCCGAATAATAAAACCTTGTTCGAGCTCCTCTTGAGGACATTATCAAACGAGACTCACCTCGCGCACGTTTCAACATAGTAGCAATCCTAGCACCGCTAGATATTAATCACCACTACCCAATATATCAGGATTATTGGGTTGCGAAAAAACTCGCATCATTTGATAAGTCAAAGTAGTGTATAATCAATACCGTATGCTCAATGCTAACATATGTAGATTAAGAAATAGTATTTTATCAAGACCTAGTCTTTAGTAGATAGCATAAAGACACGTATTGCTGTTAGATCCGTTCAGTGCTATACCACACTAATGTCATCTTATTTCAGTAAGGCTTAGAAATATGCGGACTGACATTGCAACCTTTCACGATAGGTAGCCAAAGCCTATCTAGGTTGTGAAATTCTTCTTTTTCTTTTGCAAAGCATTGCATAGATCTGGCCGTATTACCTTAAAGTGGACGCCGCCCACAACCGGTCTACTAAACAAAAGACTTAGACTTTGTTTGCTTCTTATACATTTAAATGTTTATAAAACTTCTTATAAATGCACAAGCAAACACAATGTAATAATAATAGTGATTCTATTCATGCGGAACTGCTCGAATAATACTGAATCGGGTTAAAAGTGGATTGTAGAGTTTTACGTATACAAGCAAGATTCTATTCGAGCGAAACTTACTCGAAACATGCTGTTCAGTATACCAAATCTAACAATCTCCCACTTATACTCAAAACATGCTTTCGAGTATACCCACTGCCAAAAACTCTCCCACTTATACACAAAGCAGGTATTGATACTGGATATATCGAACTACCATTCATTTCACAGGTTGAAAGAAGAATCTGCTTGGTTGTTCTCTGATTATATATACGCGATTTTAGTTTCATTTTCATTTGCACCACTTGTATTAACGAGTTTTCTCTCTCTCTAAATTTCTGTACAAGAGCAACATCGAGCGATGGACAACAACAATTAGTCCAGTCCGTCGATGAGCGGATCTCAGACTCCCACGGTACCCGTGGGGTCTGGATGGGGACAGATGGGCGGCCAGATGGGCCAAGGGTACAACATGAACCCTTGGCAACAGTTGATGGGGTTGATGGCGGGCGCGCAAGGGGGGATGCCGGACGGGGGGCAGGTAACGCCGGGGTGGGGAGGTATGCCCTAGATGCCGCAACAGATGATGGGGATAATGCCAGTATGGCAGGAAGGGATGCAGCCCGGGATGCAGGGGTCACCGGGGGGGGGGGGGGGGGGGGACACGGTCTATCGTCCCACTCTTGATTTTTGGACGGCTTCGTCTCACATGTCGACCCCAGTGGAGACGCAGTTCACTGGGGATGACCGTTTCTCATTACATGAGCTGAGGATCGATATCGGGGAGGCGGACACTGCCATTCCAGCGCGGGGAGTAGGGGGGTCGGGCTGCGCCGAAGAAGAAGAAGAAGAGAAAGGGGAAGAGCAAGGTGGTCGGCGAGTCGTCGCAGCCGGCTGTTGACGACACCACCACACGGAGGAAGTGGACGGAAGAGGAGTACGTCGCCCTGGCCAAGGCGTGGTTGTTGGTTTGCGACGATCCGCTGGTTGCGAATAACCAGCGGATCGTCAACATGTGGGCTAAGATTAGAGCAACCTACAGGAGGAACTGCCCGTATGGAAGGACTACACCGGGGAGGAGTGCCGGAAGGGGTGGGAACACATCAGGGCCGCGGTCGGCCGATTTTCGGGGTTGTACGCCAACGCCCTCCGCATGATGAGTAGTGGGCAGACTGAGGAGGACTACCGGAGGATAGCGGAGAGTCAGTTCCCCAAGTCGGGGGTTTATAAGGAGTTCACCTTCTGGAACTGCTATCTGGTGCTGAAGGACTCCGAGAAGTTCCGGGCGGGGGTCGACGCTGGGTGGCCGAAGAAGCAGAAGCTGAACTATTCCGGCGATTACAGCGGCAGCAGCGGCGGTTCCCGCGACCTTCCCCCGGATGCTGAGCAGTTTCCGTCCCCTCCATCGTTTGTTCGCCGCACTCGCCCAGTTGGCCAAAAGCGGGTGCAACGGGCAGCGAGGGTATCTTCCCCCCTATCGCCTCAGGAGGTCCAGTCAGCACCCCCCCACCCGCGTACACCTTATTCTCGCGTCAAAAAACGCGGGAACAAATGTACAAGGTCTTCCAAAATTGGAGGGCCACAACTGACCCACGGAGAAGAGGTTTCTTCACTCGATGCTCGAGAGCATGCAGGTCGATTTGGATGCCGCGAGGGCACAAATGGGGGGCTTAGACGCGGGCTCAGATGCCACCGATGTGGAGGTCCCGGGAGGCAGCGGCAACGGCGGCGAGGATGGCGGCGACGGCGATGAGGAGGATGAAGAGTAGAGAGAGGCGAGGCTCGTGTGTGGAAGCCCAGTTTTTTTTTATTATGTACTTTTTTTTTATCTATGTACCTTTTTTTATTTAAATGAAATGAATGAATTTTCCCGTATATGTCTCATAAATTTAATTCAGTAATTTATCGTAAATTTAATTCAGTAAATGTAGTTTTTTTTGAATTATTTTTATTGCGGCTAGCCTATTTGATTAAAATGATGATGTGGCAGGTAGATTTTTAGTGCTGATGACGTGGCAGGGAGAGAGAGTGGCCAGCCTATGGCTGACCTAAAGCCATTGTGGATGCTCTAAATATCATAAACATTGAGCGAATTCAATAATTTTTCGCAAACTTTGAAAGTGGCTTAAAAACTATATAAACTTTAAGATTGATGTCAACTTTTAACGGCGAGTCTTTCTTCAAATCCGATAGATCTACAAAGTGTATTTTATTCTATTAGATACATAAAATTCATCGCCGAATTCAAGAATTAGTGTGTCAAAATGACTATCGTTTTATGTATAACTCATACTAAGCCATGCAGATTTCACGGCTAGCCACATAGGATCAAAATTTGCTGAGATTTTCGATTATATTTAAGTTGGAGAATGTGCACAAAACTGTAATTCTTAAAACCACTTTCAAAATTATTGAAAAATATCAAATTTACCCAAATTTTATACTCCAATTTTTAAAAACTAACATATGGGCTCATCCGATCAACCCATATATGGGCGTTCGAATAGTTTATTTGCGGACTCAACTGTTTGGGCCTGTAATTAATATGCTCCCAACCATTTTGGATATGGAGTATAGCCCAATTACAAGGTTCATATTTTCCTATTTGGACCATCTCCTCTGTCTCTCAAACATGTCATATTTATTATACTCCACTAGTAAAGTTGAAATTATAAATTTATCATGTCTGGCTACAAAAAACAGTTTATTAGTGAACAATAAGAGTTCTAATACGCATTTCGTAAGGTATAACTATATGACTTTTTAAAATAGCCTTTTTAGAAAATAGTAGTAAAAAAAATCCATAAATAAATATGACTAATTTTATAAAGGAACCAAAATAAATAAAAAAAATTATAATTTTATTAATATCATTTTGGAATAAAAATATTATAATATAAATTACGTGTCATAATTATGGAAAAGCAATTATAACATGAAACTGAAATTAGATGCTGCAAGTTGTGCTATATCTTAATTATGTATAATCATACCTAATTAAAAATTACATAATGAAATTCGAACAAAAAAAATTAAAAGGGATCATACAAGTGAAGGGAGAAACATCGAAAAATGGGATCAAGAGTACCAAGTGCATATTAATAAAGTTAACCTAACGACATATTGGTTATTGTCTAAACTCTAAAGTAAAATATCTCAGATTAAGCTCATCTAAATTTTAAATTTATGTTCATAGTATAAAAAAGGTTTTGTATTAATATATGAAAAAATTATTGCACCGTCATTTATTCGATTCGGAAGTTGACTCAACTTTGCTATCAAGTTGTCAAGTGCGTCAAGTTGAATTTTGTCCCGCTATTAAAGCAACTCTACATAGGATAATAAAACAAACATAATAAAGTTGTATTGCATCCATGTTGGAATTACAAACACCATTAAATTTAAAAATCCAAGGCTAGAGGTTCATGTACTTAAAAAATAAGTAGTGCTGTGACCTCGCTAATCACATAACATAGACCTAATAATATTATACGTACAAAATATTAAATTATTCTATGTGGAGTATCATTTAATTATATTAACCACCTTTCTTTTCAGTTTATTTCTCTGCATTATAAATATTTATTTAATTTTATCACACTCAATAGTTCCATCTGTTATTCAAGAAAATGACCATACAGACATAATAAAATCATACTCTCCCCATTCATAATTACTGGCATAACCTTTTTTTTTGTTGGCTCGTGATTAATTAACATTTTTATTTTGACTATTTGGTAATGAATCACACATCTTATTAAATATTGTATTACAAAAATAAAAATATAATTCTAATTTTTTAAAATTGAATTAATGTATAAATGATGATGCGGCGCATGGAGTATTAAAAAAAGGTTGCATGAATAGAATAAAATAAAAAAAGAAAGAGGCGTCGCACTCGCACAGCGTTATCGTTATGTATGATTGATTACCCTTTGGACATCTCGAAGAGACCTCCATCACTCACATGCCTTTCAACCTCTCTCAGCGGTCTCTCTCTCAAAATCTCACACTAGCTACATATTTATTTGGGGAGTTTTAAAAAAATAATCTGTCCGGAATCAAGATCGACCAATGATGGCTGCCGCGCACCTCTGTAATCAGGTTTTAGCGCCGCAAACGCAGCTGCCATCCCTCCATTTATTTCCTCTCCGCCCCCCAAAATGTGATTTTAGATCTCTCACTCCTCTAAATTCCACAAAAAGGAGGTTTCACATTGCTTCATCCAGTAATGTCGGCGCTGCTCCCCTCTGGGAGAATTGGGCTCCCGAAAACACCTCCAAACCTCCTTCCCTCAGTGACATCATTTGGCCTTCTGCTGGTTAGCTCTCTCTCTCTTTTCTCTCTCTACCAGAATTCAGGAGACATGCAGATTTTGTTGAAGCATAATTGGTGTGAGTTGTTTAGGGGCTTTTGCTGCAATGGCGTTGTTGGGTAAGATTGATCAGATTTTGGCACCAAAAGGGGTTTCCATTACAATTGCGCCGCTCGGAGCCGTCTGCGCCGTTCTTTTCGCTACGCCAGCTTCTCCCGGAGCTAGGGTATATTCTTTTTCTTCAACCAAAAATTATGCTTTCATGATATCTAGGATGAGGCCTTCTAGTGTTTATAATTTATTCCAACCTTATTTCACTATTTTAATATCCAAAATGAAATTTATTTCTAGCCTCAATTTTGGGGTAACTTGACGAAAAAAGCATGGAGCAATTGTATATTACTTATATGTTTTAAATAGCCAAGTTGTGGAATCTGCTGAATTGGATGCAATAATGCAGCAAGACTTCCAAAAATAGTTATTTGGACACACTACACTCTACTTGATCATACACACTGGATTTTCCTTGTTTTTTAGTGTTTGCAAAATATGCAAAGCACAAACTCTTGTAGCTACAGGGGGAAAGGGGTGGCCTAATGTTATTCAAACCTATTCGTCATTTGTTTCCGTTTATTTGCTTCGTTGAGATCGATATCCATATGTTTCATCAGTAGGGTTTTGGTCATTTTGGCTCATTACCAAAATGAAGAAGGTGGACTCAAAGAACATAGATTAAGCATCACCATTATCTGCCTTCTATATGAACTTCCAATTATTATTTGTACTAGCAAGTATAAAAAAACAAGCAATTGAAGTGTGACATTTGCTTGGATTGCAGAAGTACAATATGTTTGTGGCGCAGATCGGGTGTGCAGCAATAGGGGC
This sequence comes from Salvia hispanica, assembly GCF_029641045.1. Classification (NCBI taxonomy): domain Eukaryota; kingdom Viridiplantae; phylum Streptophyta; class Magnoliopsida; order Lamiales; family Lamiaceae; genus Salvia; species Salvia hispanica. The sequence continues at coordinate 45,189,523 of NC_142696.1, forward strand.
CTTGGCCTTTTCCATATTAGGCCCGGGCTGGCTAGCTAGGAGCACCGCCCTTGCTGCTGCCATGGCCTTCATGATCTTCACCCGCTCCGTCCATCCCCCAGGCAATCACATAAGCCTTATCTACAATTACAAACCATCCTCCGATCTTTGTTTAACAATTTATTTTTATCATGAAATGCAGCTGCAAGCCTGCCATTGCTCTTCATCGATGGAGCTAAGCTGCACCATTTGAATTTTTGGTACGCCTTGTTCCCTGGCGCTGCTGGATGCATTGTCCTATGTTTGATCGTAAGTCTCTCTTTCCGCTGAAACAATTCATTTCAATTCTTGATCATATTTGTTAATATGTTTAATCTTTAATGCAGCAAGAGATGGTGTGTTACTTGAAAGACAACTTGAAATTTTGAGTCGATTTTGCTCTCTCTCTCTCTACTATTGCAAGTTCTGGGAATTATTTGTGTTGGTTGTTCCCATACGAAAGAGGCGCAGAAGAAGATGATGTGCCTTCCACCGATCAAACCATGTGGAAAATGTACCATAAGATGAAGTTTGTGTGATTGATCTCTCTAGATGTAAATACTGTCATAATTCCAAAACCTATTTTTTTTCCTTATCGCAAATGCGATCAAGTGTATAACAAAAGTGTATTTGGGGGGGTTGGTTATGGCGGGAAATAAATTCAAAAGTTGTATTGAATCTACATATTGGGGAAGGAAGTGTTGTTTTGCTCTTAAATATTTAATTTGAAAATTTTCAATTAAGAGTAATTTATTATTCTATCAATATAGTATTTAGGAAAACAACTTCCTCACAATGTCACAACTAACATCAGAAGATAAATCCATATGCCTTGGTTCAATATAATGTTCAGAGTTTGGAAATTTGCTCATCCAGTTAAACATTGAGATTGAGATTGTGATTTTTATTTTTATTCTATTAATTAATATGCTTGGTACAATAGAATGAATTAGTCAATAAAATGAAAATGCAAAGAAAATGCATCTCCATTCTCATTCCCATTCCATTCCTATCATATGAGATGTTTGCACATCTTCCATTTACTCTATTGCCAGAGTTTTAGCATAAATACTTGTAACTATAAGCCAGAGTTTTTAGAATAAATAAATACTTGTAACTATAAGAATAAATCTATTCAAATAAAATACGTTTGTTTAAATATGATTACCATAATGACGACTAATATTTGGCCCAATACAAACAGGCCCAGATTTTATTATATGTCGGCAACTGCTAACACAAACCCTAGCTTACATTACATATCCCCGGAGTAGTCTCAAACTCCGCCTCTCTTCTCTAGTTCTCGCGCCTCTCGATTCTCGCCCAGTTTCACCAAAGATGGTAAATTTTCGCGTTCCTTGTTGATTCCTCTATCGGATTTCGATTGAATTTTCGCTTATTTGATGAAATTTCTGCTTATCGATAGGTTCTATCTAATGATGTGGATTTGCTAAACCCTCCGGCTGAGCTTGAGAAAAGGAAGCACAAGCTTAAGCGCCTCGTGCAATCCCCCAACTCTTTCTTCATGGTATGCGTTTTCGCTAATTTGAATTTTATAATGCTGTTTTATGTTATGTTTTTTTAATTGGATGTTTGTAATTTTTGTAGGATGTCAAGTGCCAGGGTTGCTTCAATATGTAAGTTGCTTTTCATCTCTTGGATTTTCTGAACACAGTATACATTGATTTTTCGAAATTGTGGATCAATTGTTGCTTGATTTGAATTGAATTGAATTGTTGAGTTGATTGATGCCTGTGTGAATTTATTTGCTTGTGAGAATGTGATTGATTGTTGTGGATGTGTATGAATGTGCAGAACCACTGTGTTCAGCCACTCCCAGACAGTTGTAGTGTGCGGCAATTGCCAGACTGTGCTGTGCCAACCTACTGGTGGTCGTGCCAGGCTTACCGAGGGCTGCTCCTTCCGGAAAAAGGGAGAATGAAGAACATATACTCCACCAAAGGATTTTTTGGTTGGTTTTTTAATTTTGATGTATTATGCTCTTTGAAGACGTGATGTGTTTCTCTATGTAGTAACCTTTTAATTTAATTAAATCTAGATTTGGATTATGTTTTATTATCATTCACCAACATTAATGTTTTGGTACTCTTTGCTTAGTTGATTGGATCAAGTTTTGAACTTTCTACTTTTTCCTGATTTGAAAGGTTTGCATTCACTTTAGATTATATAATTACACTTCATGCGGGATTTTGTTAGCTGCAGCTTCTAGTTCCAGTACGATCTTTTTGGCAAATTCTCTATGATTCAGTCATGATAAGAACTCTTTATTGCGGCATTTGCTATGCCCTTAGAAGGGTTGCTATTTTTTCGTGTCTACATCAAATTTCATACATTGGACTTTTTTTTTGTCATGCTGGAAATCTTGTGTTGGTCTTGCTGCATTCAACCACAGTTACATTGTTATGATGTCTGATTATGTACATTCTCAAATTTCATACATTGGACTTTTTTTTTGTCATGCTGGAAATCTTGTGTTGGTCTTGCTGCATTCAACCACAGTTACATTGTTATGATGTCTGATTATGTACATTCTCAAATTTCATACATTGGACTTTTTTTTTGTCATGCTGGAAATCTTGTGTTGGTCTTGCTGCATTCAACCACAGTTACATTGTTATGATGTCTGATTATGTACATTCTCATTAGGTCGGGTCCTATGTGATAATTATTTTATTTCCAAAGATACTCACTTGAATGAAGCAGCTAGGCTATGTCCTTGTTTGGGAGTATTTTTTAACAATTTTTTTGGTGTTTGTATTTGGGCATAGTTGTGTCCTACTGTGAGTTACACACCTGCATAAAGTTTTGTGAGTTAAGGGAGTGCACAATGCGATTGTGCTAGAAACCTCTTATATATACCCTGATCGTATGATGCTGTCTTTAGAATATCTATTTATTTATCCATTAAAAAAGGCAACACACTAATCCTAAAACCTAAGTTCGCCATAATATTGAAACTAATATTAATGCATAAATCCACTCTTGGCTAAAGTATCTGAGAAAATAAAATCTCATGAAATAAAGTGGAGTAACAAAGATGTTGCAACGGTGCAACTGTCTGATTTACAATACATCTCCTTATTTTATTGCATTATAATTTAAGACTAGCTCAAAACAGTTGAGCTCACAAGGAGACTATAAACATAGTTTTGCAAATTGCAAATATAGTAAAACGATTGAAATGAAAAACAAGTAATTGTAGTGAAAAACGTTACCCACGATGATCAATATTCACCAGAAGTTGAAGGCACGATCTTCAACGGGAAATTCATAGTAAAAGGAATTCAGAGGAAAGACATAATCAGGCTCTTCATGTAAGTTGTCTTCTCCAATCTGTGATGAATCTGAGTAGTCGCGATCAAAGGCATGAGACGAAACACCAGATTCTAACAGAGGAGAGTTAATCCCATCAGTCAACCTCGGACTGCCCGCATTACTCACTTCACTCTTCGATGAGCTCTGTTGTTCATTCTTGAAACCCAAGGCTGCCACATTGGACTCTTCATCGTCAGAAATCTTGCGCACATTGGCTTCTGTAGGCATCATCACTTCAGGGAGCCCTTTGCAGTCGAGTAATTGTAAGTTTACTTTCATTGCATCTCCACCAAGGTCGTTTTGTTTGAGGCGAAGAACCTGGTACAAGATAGTAAGATGACATGAGAAAATTCCAGAGTTCAGAGAAAATAAGAAGCAAATTTAAGTTTTTGCTTTAGCACCTCTGCCTTTAATTTATCGTTCTCCTTCAAAAGATTATCATAGTCGGTTTTCAGGGTCGTGTATCTTGCATGAAATGTTTCATAATCTGTTTCTAGCTGCTTTGTCTTCCATCGCGCCCTGCGATTTTGGAACCACACAGCAATCTGTCGAGGCTGCAACCCCAGCTCTTTAGCAAGCTGAATCTTCCTGTCCGGCTCAAGTTTATTGTCTGCCTCAAAACTCCTCTCGAGAAACTGGACTTGGTCGACAGTAAGGCGCCTCTTCTTTTCTTGCTGATTAAAATACTCATCCAAGTAATCCTCTCCAAACTCTTCTTGATCAAAAGGTGAGTAAACCATGTTTCTGGATCTCTTTGCACCATCAACAGCTCCGAAGTTGAGCATTGTATCCGAGCCTGAAGAAATACAAGAGCATTATAACAGATGGATTCTTTTAATTCATGTCTAAAGAGCAAAACCATACCAAACCAAATGATCATAATAAACATCAAACAAGCACAAATCCTTTAATCAAACAAAAAGAAAGGCATAACCTAGAAGACTTGATCAACAAAGAAGAATTACAGATAAGAACAAAATTCACAGAGTTGATCCATAATCTCACAAACCTAAGATGAATGAATTCAATTCATATAAGTAGAACTAGTTATGACTCGAGAATATAAATGAAGAGGACATATTATGAGTAAAAGTCAACGCAACAGAAATCTATATTTGGGGATTCTCATACCAAGAGAAGATTCTGCAGCAATTGAATGAAGAGACCGATCAAAGTTGCGTTTCTTCGGTTTAATCGGAGCATCCGCCGCGGAACCTGCCATATTATCCGGTATCTTCACAGTCAAATCAGTAGAGTTAGGGATTGGTAAAATTGGATGAGCAACTAAATGAGTAAAATATAGTCGAGTTTATGGCGGAAGAAGCTGGTTATGATGATCTCGGTGATGTGTGAAGTGTGGGAGCATCGGCTGCTGATCACGACTATCATCTCTGTAGCCGAGAATGGAGCATGGGAGGGTTTCAGTGTTGAGAAATTGAGAGGAAATTCAGCGATGGTAGAATGGAAAGAGGGGGAGATTCCTTTAATGGGAAATTTGCAGGGTTGAGAATTGAGATTCCAATACAGGATAGAGACGTATCAAATGCCAATTTTTATATTCTGTTGTTATCAAATTTGTCACTGTTTTTTTTTTTTTTGGGAATATTATATGGAGTAATAGGGTTGTTCAATCGTGCGGCACAAAAAAAGTTCTAGTATGAAAATAGCTTTCAATTTTCGAGTATCCAGTTATCCGATTCAGGTATTCGACCCTGCTAAATTGGATACTCAAAACACTTGATTCCATGGAAGACGAAGAGGCAAGTTCATTCATTGCATCGATCATATGAACATACATTTGCCGTATTTTGCATTTGATATGGTAAATTATAAAAATGTCACAACTTTTTGTTAGGCAATGGTTTCGTATTTGTGAAGTAATACGATTATACGAATACAAATATGTTGGATATTATTGCGTCACCGATCTATCATATACCATATGTCTATACGTATTTTACTGTACTTAGCAGATAAATATATTCTTTACCTAGAGTGCGTCTCTATTTTACTAAGTTGCATGAGTTGACTTTAACACATGAGGTATTGAAGAGTTCTCTGATGATAAATTTCTACCAATGCATTATTAAAGCTTTGTAAGAATTATAATAGGGAAGCACCTTGAAGCTTAAACTGATAAATAATTGAATGAAATGAAATGATAGTGGTTGTAAGTCGAGTCGAACAATCGATCATATTTGCAAGATATATATCATGATTCGTAATCACGGTTTAATGTACAACATCCAAATATCAAATGGCTTTCTTTCTATTGTACGTATAATAGCAACTCCAAGCCCAAGCTCATTTGACACTAGTAAACTATCGAGTTCTAAGAATTAAGAGTAAAAGAAGAAAGTAAAATAAGAATATATAAATGTTTTGAATTTTTTCAAAAAGAAAAATGACTTAACTTTAACGGGGAGAGTATTAGTATATAAAATTTATTTTTAAGTCAAATTTTACCATTACAGGTATAAAATAGTAAAAGAAATTATGTTAAGTCACAATATACAAATCTTAAAATCACTAGAATCAATCTCATCATGCTTTTTATCCGATAAAATTAAAAATATACAGTAGATGATAAGTTATTAAATTCTATGTTCAATAAATAAGAAATAGTATCTATGAACGTGTACGTCACAATTCATGAGAATAAACAAGTTGATAATTTCAGCAGAGTCCAAATATATAAATTATATTTTAATACCAATATTCAGAACGGTATGTATATAATCCTATAGAGAGAGAAATGGAAACTTGTTAACTCCTTATTATCAAGTGGTTGACGCAGAAATTTTAAACTAGAGTCCACACCACACAAGAAAAATGAAAATTACAACTACAAATCAATAGCTAAAAAAATAACTCAATCTTTGAATCAAATGATTCTATAAGCTATTCCTAGACCACTTGCATTAAAACTAGAATATAGAAATTTTCGGATACATATAATAAATAACTAGAGCTAAAATTGTTGGAGGTTCCAATAACTCCAAACTTATATGTAGGGTTGCCACTGGTTTTCGTTAATATGAGTTAAATGATTAATATGTCAGTATTTCGAACACAAAACCTATATGGATATATTGAGCGGTTCAAATGAGTTGATGTAAAAAATAAAATCAATCAAACATTATGCATTCGCCATATAATATTATGAATTCACCGTGGATAATGATGAATGTGGATTTAGATCACAAATCATTTAGCAAAATGGTTATGTGTATATATAGATTATAGTGTAGACCTAACCTCTACTACATAGGGAATGTTCATGTTTGGTTATCCAAAATAGAAATTTAATTCAAAGAAAAAAGAAGAGCCTCTTAATTAGAAAAAGAATAAAATTTTTTAAAATAAGAGATGTTCAGTTATCTGGGCTCAGACTAGGCTTTAATGATAAAAATAATGGGCTAGTATATCGCTCACATGACAAGCTGGCCCATTAACAAATTTATCAAATGACATTTATACCTTCACTGGTTTTGGATTTTGAATAAAAATGAAAATAAATTAAATAATTTGGGTGGATAAATATTCTCCTACAAATCACTTTCATAATGTACAAACGATACCCCAACAAATGGGGCGCAATCATACCCATATTTTATTCCTTTTCTTTTCATTTTAATAATATAAAGATAATTTACCAATCGTCGTTGTTCAAAATCCAGTGATGAGTAAATTTTGAGTTCTTATAAAAATAGCATACACATTATATAGAATCAATACTTTTACTAAGTTATGCACTTGATCACGAATATATGAAACTTTGTGGGATTTTGGTACTATGTTAAATGGTAGCAATGATTTAGTAACTTTTAATTTTTTTCAATGAATATAATATATTACAACTATATTTATACCCTTAGATGCCACCCTGATTGTGTGCGATTTAGATTACAATGCAAAGTGCCTCAAATTACTACACAATATAGAAATTTTAATAACGCGTAGTGACAGAAAAATTCTATTGCGTACATATAGAATTGTGATCCAGAACCATCCATAAATTTTAATTAAAAATTAATATTATTCGATTTTTTGGATCTAAAATTAGGATGTTGTTAGATTTCTCGTAAAATTTATTTAATTTAATATAAAAATTGATTTAAATTGAGAAAATTATATAGATTTAAAGTTTCCAAAACTCCAAATCACAACATTTAAGTTTTAAGCCATTATTACAAAAAAGTTAATATTTCTTCTCATTTTTATATTTTCAACAAATTTATAATGTTAGGTTCGACCTTGAAAACGACAACGCTATAACTAGCTCGCGCTGAATTTACTTATCAAGCCAGAAACACCATAACTCGCTCGCACGAACTCGGCTGACTAACCAACCACACACATTCTGCTCGTGGATCTAAATTTGTGCAAGCCCTCTTAATTTAATTTTTTAAAAAAAGGATAAATTTCATTGGTGGAACATATTAAGATGATGAACAATATAGTTTTGGGTTGTGATAGAGTGCAACAGTACGATCTTATCTTTGGTAATGAGTGGTCTTTTTATAGTTTGTACAAACTGATTTTTGACTAATGCTCAAAGGGGCCATAGGCTACTTCAATAAATTTTAAAACAAAAATGCTTTCGTGAGTACGTTGAAGAATTTTGCTTCACATATTTGATTAATTATACTCCCAATTTAAGTTTAGGGTTTGTGGGCCTAAGACTTGACAAATGTTGTCGGCCAGCCATATTAATTAAAACTACCTATCCGAGTTACATATCATTAAACTTTGTGGCAGGTTTCTCTCATTAGTACCCATGTTACAAATTGCAGTCGATTAATAATTTTGCTAACAATTTAGTAAGATATGCTAAATCTGTGATACCAAAGTTTAGTATAACCACTTGATCACTTGATCGCTCAAGTCATATTCATATACACCACTATCACATTGTCATTTTTCCTCAATTCATGCATCAGACCACAGCTCCTACGACCACATACATCATCACATACCTCTACTCATGCCACAATAATTCATTCAATTTTTAAATTATCATCTAATTTTATAGTACTATTTAGTTTTGATTTTGATTATACACAAAATTAAAATAACTTACTAAAAATGACATTAATAAAATATAAAAAGTTACATAATTAAAGAACCTAAAATTACAAAATTAAATTTCCTAAAACTTACATTAATTATATATGAAAAATTATATGGAGTAATTTAAATTTCTATTTTTTAATTAAAATAAATTAGTTTCAACATCAAAGTTATAAAAATAAACAATTTAAAATATAATTTACAAATTAAAAATACCTCATGACAAATCATGCATAAATTAATACTCCATATAAAATATTTTATAACCAGTAATAAATTTAACTTTAGGAATTTGGGGCTAGTCCTAATACTACTATATACACAACACAGGCGCAGCCATATGATATCAACCACATTCACATATGACATATCCAAAAATGAGTAGAAGCAAAAATAGGAATTGTTGTGGTGGATAATCCAAAACACCTAAAATGAACAGTACATGATTGTTGTTGTATTTGTCACTTGATCCTTGTTTAGTGGATGATTAAGAATACTTTTCTTGTTTTAAAGTGGATGGTAACTTAAGGTCCTTGATTATTTTGATTTCCAAGTGATCAAATATGTTAGGTGTGTAGCCCACATTCCTAATGATGTGAGATATACTATAATCTATCCATCTCTTTCACCTTTAAGGCCTCTAGATATACGCCTTATATTTATTAATCTTATCACATCCCCAACATTCTTCCAACTAAATCACAACTTCAAATGTTTTCTTAATCATTCTTATCATAATATCTTAGTAAGAGCACCCACATCCTTATCACAATGGTCATATAAAAATATCCATCCATTGTGGATATATTTCAATGTAACCCACCAATTTCTTGGGTTGTACTCTATCAGTGAATTGAAAAAGTTAATAGAAGGTGAGTCCTACTTTTTATATTAGTTTTATAATAAAATGTGATTTGAAATAAGTTAGTAAAAATATGAGATCTACTATAAAATATGGTAAAAATTGAAACGTGACAAATTTTGCGGGATGTGCAGAAATGGAAAAATGTAACAAACTTTCTGGAACGGAGGGAGTAATTCTTAGTATTCATGTCTTTTAGGTGGCTTTAGCATACACCACAATTATTTAAGTGGCTTTAGAAAAAGCATAGTGTTGTCCTATTTGGATAACCATATCAACTTCCACTAACAGTAAATTGTAATCACACATATATTCACATTGCAATCAAGTAGAAATCATGGTAATTTGTAAACGGGTTGATGAATGAAGAATCTATACCTACAAAAGTGTTTTTTATTCCTTCTCATACGTATCCTTACAAATATTGATTTTACTTATAATATCATGATTCAAATATAGTTTAGTAAGTCAAAAAAATTGATAAAAAAAAAGTTCAAAATTTTAAACTTTTTATGTGAGTCGCACTTTACTATCCTGCTAATGATCCTACTCCTATAAGCAATGTATGTTGATGAAAAAGCATAAATTTAAAGTGAAATAGCACTAGTCATGTATTGATGGCTGGGTCCTCCAAGCCTTAGTGGGGGTGGCACGTCCTGCCCCTGGACCAGCACGAACAACGCCCTGTGGCCGGTTCTCACAGTCAAGCACTCAGGCGAACAGGGATTGGAGATCTCAAGTGTGGGGCACCATTTTTGAACGCACAGAATTTGACACGAAACCTCGTCCCCAAAGCTGATCCATCAAAGTTGAACCATAACCATACATAATGGAAGAGATATCAGACACATTTATTTCATATGGATGTCCTAGAATCTCTTCCTCAGCCATTACAGAAGAAGCGTATCGTCTTCATCTACATAGAAACACCAGATGTTTTCTTAAGGTTAGTCCAATGGCTGTTCTGAAAACAGAAAGTGATCTCAAAATCTTTCAAACTAAGCAATCTGGAAAACAGTTTATGTTAAGCAAGTCCTTAAACAGAAATTAACTAAGCAGCTAATCAAGCATTTACTTGTTTAAATATGAAAGAGGCGGTCCAGCAAATCCGGCCCCATCACGAAATGGCCAATTGTACTTCAGAAAATGACTTCAAGAGTGCCCTCTGTCTGAAGCAAGAGGATTCCAGGGTACTGGGACCAGCATACTAGATCATTTCTTGTAGCTTAATTTTACCACTCTAAATGAAATTATTCAGAATAATTGGACACAAGACCAAGAGACAGAAGTTATTAGTAAAAACAGACATTTTTCTTCAGAAATTTCCAGAATACAAACTATTGAGAGGACAGGAGACAGGAATAGGTTTGATTATGACAAAGTTGGAATGCATCATTCTCTCACGAGCTTCCACTAAGATCGGTCATCCGAGTTTCCAGTAGAGCACATTGTGAAGTTGTGTCAGGTTATGTTATGAAAGAGGGGTTATCCTAACCTAACAACAATGTTGTCTCGATGATAAGACCTATAACTACCAGACCTACACAGTGGTCAATTCCGGCCAACCAAACTCAACTCGAACTTATACATTTTGTCATGGGTTAGTACTTAGTAGTTTATACAATGAAAAAGTAGTGACAGAAGCATCTGTGACAGAGATGTATAGCTAAAAGTATAGCGTAGACAAAATGTATGATGATTTAAAGCGTTAACTCTCAAGCTTTTAATTCCTATGGCACCAAAATTCAGATTGACAGGGACTATGTCTATACACAGTTTCAGTAGGGTTCACATAGATACTGCACCTTATGACCTTAAGATCATACTATTGATGATTTTTTTTTTCACATTTTGGCATTTTTTTGTATTTTTATCATAACAATTCATTGGAACATGGTGACTGAAAAATGGGATTCACTGAGCATATGTAAACATGTCTGCGCTCTGAAGCAAAGAGGGTGCTTGTTATTAAATGTCTCACATCAATACTGTCAGGCATGATTTCAAGGATATACAGACCATCTTTTTCTGTTTTTTAAAACCACAAAGTTTGTCAACCAAGTGGTTTTTCTTTGAATATTTAATAACTAAAAAAGCTCAAGACTTTAGGAGCCAATAAATTCCTCAGTTTAACCTTCTTTTCTGATAAATGCAGATCAATATGCATGATTATAAACTATACATTCTCATAATTTTCTTGTTATTTCAGAATAACACAGCCAGAGAGATAGATGATTTATGCAGATCATAATCATCAATCAACTATACAAAAATAGCTCAAAGGGCAAACATCAGATGTAACCTGAGTACAAAAAATCGGAAGATAAATTCTAATCATATTCAGGCATAAGTCTAGTTCGTTGGTAGTTACTCTGAATGCCTATTCATGATCCCCTAGCACATGAAATGAGTTAAACTTGTAGGAATTTTGCTATACATCTAAAAATAATAAGGAAAGACAATATATGTGCACATATATAGACAGTATAATTCTCCTAAACTCTCTAGAATTTAGCATGTCTAAGATCCCATTTTTCATAAATCTTTATGTATCATGAAAATTTTCCTTAGTTCATTCATACAACAGACTATTAACAAACTGCCAGCTTGTGCAGGATAACCAAGGCCCCACCATATAGAGGACTTTCTCACCTCAAATTTACTGGTGTTGATCAAGAACCTAACTGTATATATTCTGGTGGTATCTAATCTTCCTCACCAGAAAATTAAAGATCAATCCAATTTGCACATGTCATTATCATAATTACCTTTTAAATAAAAATAGAAGAGAGAGAAGCCATCACTAACAGAATTAAATGCCTACGATTCCACATCAAAGAGTAAAGTCGGCTAGATCGCAAGGCATGAAAAAGGCACGTGCATGAGTACGTATGGTCATATCAATGAGTTCCAGATTTTTCTAACCAGATTGCACAAGCCGAAAACTCCAGTATTTAAAGGCCACTCCTGCTTAAATGCTGTGTAAGGTGACACACTCTGATAAGGTTTCAGAAAACCACATCATAGCAGATACTGAGAAAAGAGATGGTATGGTCCAAGTATTAGAATATTAATGAATTTCATTTCATCGTTTCAACATTTTTCTTTCTTTATCTTTATCGTTACTTAGTAAGTAATTTTCAATTACCTTGCTGTAGGATAAGGAGAATGGATCAAACAGGTGGGAAGGCTATGCAAACTGGAGAAACGGACCAGCCATTAGAGGCCGTCAGGGTGGTGCACTTGCAGCTTCTTTTGTCCTTGGTTAGTTTGTCCCAAAATCTAGTAACTGTCTTAAAAATAGCATGTTAACTTAACTCCCTGTTCAATATTTTAGCGGTCGAAGTCCTGGAGAACCTAGCATATCTGGCCAATGCAAGCAACTTGGTTCTCTACCTGACAAAGTTCATGAACTTTTCTCCATCTGCCTCAGCAAATACAGTTACGACTTTCATGGGGACTGCTTTCCTCCTTGCTCTATCTGGTGGCTTCTTGTCTGACTCCTACTTCACTACCTACTCAATCTATCTAATAAGTGCAACAATAGAGCTTCTGGTAAGATTTCAAAACTCCTTTTTTTGCAAACATCCTGCTTGCTCAATACTGTCAAAACAAAGACAAAACTCAACAGGATCCTCTAAAGCACAAAACCTTTTACCCTACATCACAAAAGACAGAAATCAATAGTGTACTTATTTTTACAAACGTAGGTCCACCTACTAACAAACAATACCAATTTAAGAATAGGAGACAATGTACCAACTTCTAGAATTTGGAATAACTGTATTCACATATAACAGGTAGAAATAAATACATGCACTCATACCATACTTTACTTATATAGTGGCAAGAAAAAATATCAATTTATAGTGGAAATATAGGAACCATATGGACTACAATATAAAAATATTAATATGTAAACAGTAACACAAACTAATAATGCATGGACCACTAGCAAAATCTTCATAAATGACACCCAAGAACCAAGTCAAATAATTACTAACATTTATTTGCCTGATTTTTGTTAGCCAATCAGATTTCTGGATTTCAATGTTGTGTCCCACTGGAGAGTTAATTCGAATCTTGACAAGATTTCATTTTCAACTTCAACACCTATTATTACTTAATATTGACGATTTAAAGTAAAAAAACAGCCCAAGTATCTAAGAATATAAAATTAGATGTTATACTTGCTTTGATTTTCTAATAAGCAAAATATAGAGTTAGAACAATTATGGCAACATGACATCAGTCAACATGCATTCTGATAACAAGATACTTATGTGATTTCAGAGTATGAAACATGAGCAACACATTAACTGATAGTACAAGTGTATGCAACAGGGTTTAGTGATTCTCACTGTGCAAGCTCATATTCCGTCCCTGAAACCACCCATCTGCAAGTCATTCAACAGAAACGTCTCGTGTCAGGAAGTTGACGAGGGCAAGGCAGCACTTTTATATGTAGGCCTTTACTTGGTTGCACTGGGTGTTGGTGGAATTAAAGGCTCACTTCCTCCTCACGGAGCTGAGCAGTTTGATGAGCATACTGCAGAAGGAAGGAAACAGAGATCATCATTCTTCAATTACTATGTATTCTCCCTCTCCTGTGGAGCATTAGTTGCTGTAACATTTGTGGTGTGGATTGAAGATAACAAAGGCTGGCAGTGGGGTTATGGAATTGCCACTGCAGCCATATTGATCTCTATACCAGTTTTCCTCCTCGGATCAGCTAGATACAGGATAAAAATTCCCACAGGAAGTCCTATCACAACCATGATTAAGGTACAGTCCAAACCATTTCCAAGAATCTCCACAGGCTAGCAGTCAGTAACTGTTTTATTTTTCTCGGACAGGTTTTGCTAGCTGCAACGTACAAGTCATGGATTTCAAGGAAAACAAAGAATGCTATTGACAATGTGAGCAGAACTCCATCAAGTTCAGCAGAGGTGACAGAGGATGAAGAGCATGGAGCAGGAAAGGACGAAATTCAAACCGTCACAGAAGATCTCAGGTTCCTCAACCGAGCATTAGATGCCGCACCAGCCCAACCAAGACTTCACTGCACCACAAAACAGATAGAAGATGTTAAATCAGTCCTTAAGATCCTTCCCATATTCATGTCAACAATTATTCTTAACTGCTGCCTTGCTCAGCTTTCCACCTTTTCGGTCCAACAAGCAGCCACCATGAACACCAAAATTGGATCTTTAAAAGTCCCACCAGCTTCCTTGCCAGTATTCCCTGTACTCTTCATAATGATACTTACCCCACTCTACAACCATATCATAGTCCCCTTCTCCAGAAAGCTGACCAACACCGAGATGGGAATCACACATCTTCAACGAATTGGGACCGGCCTAGTCCTCTCTATCCTGGCCATGGCCGTAGCAGCACTGGTGGAGGTGAAAAGGAAGCAGGTGGCGACACGATCAGGCCTAATAAACTCAAAGGAGCCTCTACCAATCACATTCCTTTGGGTGTCTTGGCAATACGTATTCCTCGGGTCAGCTGATCTTTTCAGCTTGGCAGGCCTGATGGATTTCTTCTTCACAGAGGCCCCATTCAGCATGAGGTCATTAGCAACCTCCCTATCATGGGCCTCACTAGCAATGGGATATTATCTCAGCTCAGTGCTAGTGAATGTGATCAACTGCATCACAGGCGCCTTCCATCATACACCATGGCTCCATGGCAGCAATTTGAACCACTATCACTTGGAAAGATTCTACTGGTTCATGTGCATCCTAAGTGGCTTGAACTTCCTGCACTATCTATTTTGGGCACAGCGCTACAGCTACAGAACATCGGAGCCTTGCAATCATATGGAGATTCAAAATCAGCACCAGTCATCTGAGGCTTGAGACCATGATCTGAATCTAGCTACTAATAGAATTGAGAAACTAAACTATGCAATGATATATAAATATCAACATTGTTTTCATATGAGTATTGTATTTGTATTGAAAGCATAGCAAATTAATGTTACTACTATTTGTGTTAAAGCAGACATGGAGTATTTAATTGACGGATTCTAGACAAGGACGAAACATCAAAACTGCTAATTGGTCCTTATCAGCTAGAACGACATAAACCTGAATATCTAGCAGTCTAGCTTAAGCCTTAATTCCACACATTCTGGATGGCAGGAATCACATAGTAGTAAATTAATTGGCAAAATATTGTATACAAATAGATGAATTATCTATATAAGAAGGGGATGTAGCTCAGATGGTAGAGCGCTCGCTTAGCATGCGAGAGGTACGGGGATCGATACCCCGCATCTCCATTTTATTACTTTTCATAACAATTTTGCAGTTTTTTCTACAGAATTCTGTTTGGTTTCTACAGAATTCTGTTTGGTTTTAAGCTTTACTTATTGTTGGATCTATGCTGTAATATTGCTTTTTGGTGTAGATATGAAAATGCATTTAAAAAAATATTTTCAAGTTTTAGTGATACTTATTTGAATCGAAAATGTGTCCTAAATCAAGAAAAAATTGGGTGACTAGCAGCCCGGTGTGTTTTCTAAATAGGAGGAAAATGTGGATTATATTACCCGATGCTCTTAGCGAATATTGAGGTCTACCTAATTAGCAAAGGTGTAGTTCAATTATCGTGACTAAATGATTATCCATTTAGAATTAAATTATAAGATTCTTTTAGTTAGAATGGATTACAATAACTAATTATCATAACATTAACGTATATGATTAAGTTATGGAATTTAATTATTTAGATAAAATATAATAAATATTCAATCATGATATCTTGCAAACAGTATAGTCCTAAAAAGTAGTGGTAAGATAATTGTTGACGACAAACAAAATAACTCTAAATTAATTAGTGCCCAATATATTTCACTAAAGAACTTTATTGATTCATTCACCCCAACATATTATATGACCAAAATAAAACCTTGAATAATATCAACCGTCAAACAAAGCGTAATAGAAAGCTATACTAATATACATAAAAAAGAACAAAACAATCCCAATTAATCAGCCTCTTGCAACCCTTCCACAAGAAGTGACCCCACAAACAACCCCACACCCCCAACCGCCAGCAGCCCTCCAATGAGGGCCTGCACCGCCACCAGCGCCGTCGAGTCATCCGGGATCACGACAACGACGAGCACAGCCGCCACCAAGAGGGGCAGGGCGGCGGAGGCCAATGCGGCTGGCGAAGTGTCCACGGCCTTCTCAAGCAGACTGAGCAGGCCGAGGTCCTCCGCTTTCGAGAGAAGGCCGAGCTTCTCTATGGATGATAGAGTCACGCCGAATTCCTCGGCTTTGGAGAGTAAGCCGGCTTTTTCGACGTTGCTCAGCACCTTCCGCTTCTCCAGCTTCTTGAACACGTCCACTTCTACCTCTTCGCGGCCCTCATAGAATAGTCCCGCACCGAACCACTCCTTTTTCCAATTCGAATCGTACTTATTCACCTGCAAATTCATTACAATATCAAGATTAAATTAACCCGAAATTCTTCTTCTTTTATTAACGCAACACTATCCTATGATAACAAATAAATACTCGTTCTAGTCTCTTTCTAAGTGACATGTTTTTCCTGTTTTGAATGTTTGACTCTAATTGACAAGTATATTTACTCCAACATCAATATCTTTACATCGAATCTTACTTATTCACCTATAAAAATAAATAAAATGTCGAGATTAAATTAACCATGGATAATTCTTATTCTTATAGTACTGGAGTAATTAGTTTTAAACGTTTTTCCTGTTTTAAATGTTTGACTCTAATCGACAGTATTTTTACTTCAACATCAATATTTTACTTCTAATCTTACTTATTCACCTATAAAAATGAATAAAATAGCGAGATTAAATTGACCATGGATTATTCTTATTTTTATAAGTACTTATTAGTTTTAATAACTAATGTGCAAGCGATTAAAATCAGTATTTAATTAGAACACTCAACTTTGCACATAGCATGAGACTTTAACAAGATAAATCCATACTGATGAAAAAATACATCTAATCATTTTGAATCTTAACAATGCAACTACGAAAATATAGTACAATTATAATTAATTACTATCATCTAGCATTGAATTGAATCGTGAAATTCAATATCATAAAACAAACTAATTATATATAATTATAATCTTAAGATACAATCTTGCAAACCGAACAATTAGGAAAATGATATTACGAAAAATACCTTCTTTTGTGGTGCCATGGCTAGGAAACGAGGGGCATAATTGGAAGGAAAAAGACGAGGACGGGAATTGGAGGGAAATAGACCATTTCCGGCCACTTTCGTTGCTGCTGCCATTAGCCGGATTTTGCCAACCGGCGGAGTGATTTGGCGTTAGGGATTGTTTGATAGTTTTCAAGCTAGCAAAATGTAATTCGATATTTGGGGGAGGAAATCTAGAGGTCCACCAATCAGGGCGCTGCTTATCCAAACTGGATTAATTGAGTGGATGTTATATTTACCTTTATCCACTGAATAAATGATTGGATTTGGGTCAGATTAAATCACTTGAGATTTGGGCCAACTCCCTAACTTATTTGGGCTGTGAAAATAACCTAAACTATGGGTCTAATAAACTTTATCCCATATAATTAATTTATGAAGATAATTAAATAGTTAATCTCTCGATTAATTATTTCCTTAACGAATGAGTCTTCAGATTCCTTAATAACTCCGCTATCGGATTAATATAGTGCTATTATATTTTGTTTCTAGAATTTTCCATGGTATGTAGATGAGAATTTATTATATAATAAAATTAATTGGGCCATCTTCTTATTATGAATTAGCTACTTTATAGTTTATGTGCAATGGTAATAATCATTCGTAATTTTATACCGCTCATGTAATGCTAGTAAATTTTATTTATGGTTATGCTTTTCATCTGTGATTTTCGCATATACGTTTGGTTATGATGCAATGTATAGTTGTCTGAAAAAATGGAGACACTGAAATGAATGAAAAATTGAAAATGAACATCATTCTTATACACATGCGATCCAATAATTTTATGTACACATAAAAATTTAAGTTCTAGCATGAAAGCTGTACAAGTATTTTACTAGGAACGAAGCTTAAGAATCATAAGCACCGTGATCACAGTCAAAGCAATCAATGCTGCTATATATAATGCAATTTTCATCATGGCGGACTTGTCTCCTCTAACAATTTTCAAATAATCTTTCCGAGGCTTAGTACTTCCTTGAGCCGGGACCTCTGGCTTTTCGACATTGCTGTTCCTGTCGTTGTTGTCGTATTGGTGAATTGAAGCATTATCACGCGGCTTCGGATTGATCTTATGCTCTTTGGGCATGGTGATTGCATGTTGTTGTTGGCCCTTCACTTTTGGTATAGTAACGCAATAAATTTGGTTATCTTCGAACAATCCCATGGCATCGTCCAGCTTAGCATCACTTGGAATCTCATACGTCTCCTCAAAGCTCACGTACTTGTGCTCAGTCACTTGTTTGTTGCCACGCACCACTAGATGACCGTACTTATCCATGTGTATGGTGATGTCGTTTGCCTCGAACCCTTCAAATTATATAGATTTAAGAACAAAATTGGACATGAAAAAAGGTAAATAATGTTGGACAACCATGATCATCATGTGTAGCTAGCAACAAATTAAAACCATGTATTATTATTACCGGGGAGTGTTAAGCGTAAGTAATGGAAATCATGATCCTGCTTCCATCCATGAGGTGGAGTTATCTCTGTAAAAATCATGCTCAAATCTCTCTTGCCCAAACCTCTCTCTGTCCTTGCCATTGCTAATCTCTCTCTCAATTTCTCTCTATGTGGTTTGTGTAATGATGTTGAGACAAAAGATGAAACAAGATATACATATAGAATATGCTGTTTGTAGTTTGGCTTGGAAGTTAGTTAATGAGGATTCTATCTAACTAAATTAGTACATTGCTTGAGCTTGGAAGAGAGAATAGCCAAAGGGAAGAGATGTGGTTCTTTTCTTTGTAAAAGTGACCTTTTCAAGCCGTTTCGAATCTTCACATTTTTAATTCACACAAAATAATGAGTTTTAATGTCATTTATAAAGAATGACATCATTTGTAGTTATATAATTAAATAGTTATAGTTATAATATTAATAAGCATGATTATTAAGTGTATATATCTTGGCGTCCAAATGACATAATTGGGTAAATAAAGTTTGTTATAATATTACTTTATGATATAAATGTCTTCATATGCCGGCCAAATTTTTTGTCATGAGTATTAAAAAATTTAGTGACAATATATAACATGTCGATTTGTCACGGTAAAAATTCATGAATAATATTTGTCACAGTAATAATTTAATACATTTGACCATCCTCCACATTTCTCTCCCAAGTCATTCACTAATCTTTCCCACTTTTCCCTCTTGACTTCTCATTCTCATTATCCATTTCTTCCACAAATATTGGTTGATTCAACATTTTAGTTGGGATGCACTATTGCAGAGATATCATACCTATCTCACACTTCAAACACCACCATTGCACACCACATATGCTTAACTTCTTTTTAATTATGTGGGTTTTATATTTCGCATGATGTTGCTAAAACTTCCCATAGATTATGTAGGTCAAATAACTTAGTAGGAAAAAACAAAAAACAAAAAAAAAGAAAGAAAAAACAGTAGGAAAAGAATAAAATATTTATCCATTCATCTCAAGAATGGATCCTCTTAGGTTTATGTTGGTTTTCTTGATTTCTCTTGTGGCCTTGGTCACCACAAAGGCAAACAATACTGAAACAGACGACATCGTGTGGCGAGAACGTGCATTACAAGCGAGGCAAGCTAATCAACAGGCGTATGAACCAAATCCTCACATTGTCCTAAATCATTTAAACTCACATGTTCACAAGTAAGTTTATTTAATTATGTCTTTATATGCTAAACTTTTCAAACATAATAGTAACATTCCATTTCGGGCTAATTAATTTGTGAAGGGCATTTAAAGGATACAACTCGACAAGAAGAGGTCTAGGTAAGCGCCCTAGTGGGCCATGCGAGGCCACAAACCCTATCGACCAATGTTGGAGGTGTGACCCACACTGGGAAAAAAACCGCAAGAAGCTAGCCGATTGTGTCCTAGGGTTCGGGCGCCACACCACGGGGGGCAAGGCGGGAAAGATCTACATGGTGACGGACCCCTCAGACAACGACCTAGTCAACCCTAAGCCGGGAACCCTAAGGCACGCGGTGATCCAGACAGAGCCACTCTGGATCATATTCGCGCGCCACATGGTGATCCGGCTCTCTCAGGAGCTGATCTTCACATGCAACAAGACCATCGATGGGCGTGGGGCCCAGATCCACATCGCCAAGGGCGCCGGATTCATGATCCAGTACGTGAGCAACGTGATCATACACAACATCAAGATCTACGACATCAAAGTTGGCAGCGGAGGCCTCGTGCGAGACTCCATCACTCACTACGGGCAGCGTGGGCAGAGCGACGGCGATGCTGTCTCCGTCTTCGGATCTAGCAACATTTGGCTTGACCACTTGTCCCTATCTAGTTGCTATGATGGCCTAATCGATGTGGTCAAAGGGTCGACGGCTGTCACCATCTCAAATTGCCATTTAACTCGCCATAATGATGTATGTAATGTGATTTCAAAACAAAGTCGGGGTTGGGGTATTTTATGTCGGTGTAAAGAGAGAACTGAAACCACTATATAAATCTAATAGGTCACTCCTCTTATCACTAATTAGTTTTACCGTGAAAATTATCTATCGAGGTTTTAGGATGGAACCTTATGGATTTCTATCAGGGACAAGACAAATAATACTAATCGAATATATGCAGGTTTTGCTATTTGGAGCAAGCGATAGCTACTCGGATGACAAGATAATGCAAGTAACAGTGGCGTTTAACCATTTTGGGAAAGGTTTGATTCAAAGAATGCCGCGAGTGAGGTATGGGTATGCACACATTGTGAACAACGACTACACACATTGGGAAATGTACGCGATCGGAGGAAGCCAAGGCCCCACCTTACTTAGCCAGGGCAACCGCTTCATTGCCTCAGATAACAGGAATGCCAAAGAGGTATTTATCAGTAAATTCCGTTTATTTTGTAATGAATGATGATTATGATGTTGTTTGTCATAATGTAGGTGACTAAGAGAGAGTACACGACAGAGAGTGTGTGGAAGAATTGGGTGTGGAAATCAGAGGGAGATGTGTTGCAAAATGGCGCGTTTTTTATCCAATCGGGAGATCCTCATCATAAGTTTGTACATGGCCCCGAGTATATTCCTCCTAAACCGGGCCAATTTGCAAGCACGTTGGTGCGACACTCTGGCCATTTGAAATGTATTCCCGATCTACCTTGTTAACAATGCACATGTATCTATCGTCACTTGGACTTTATTAGAACTGATGATCAAGAGAAATCAATTCTACTACTTGAAAAAACAGATGTTAGTTAGTTGATGTAAATACTCTGCACTTCTAGTGTAAAATTGGTGGAACTTGTAAATTTTCTCGCAATAGTGATTCATTGTATTAGTGTAACTTTATTATTTTTAACAAGTAAATTCTCTGTCCACTATTAATTTGTCTCATTTCACTAATTCAATTTCTTTATATTTTATTGTATAAAACTAATATGTACGAATTAGACGATTATATTTCACTAGTTTTTCTATCCATATTTTTTATATTTCTTAAAATTTGAAGTATTAAAGAGTAGCATATGTAATCGTAGAGAGATGAAGCATGTCCATCGTGACAGAATTAATTCTATATTAATGGATTTGGTCGAGTCAGAAAAAGTGATGAATGGAAGAGATGATTTGTAACAAACACGTGATCCTGGAAGTGAACCAAGGAAATCATTAATTCTTACAAATAATCAACCTTATTCCATAATGAAACACATTTAAATATTTAATTATGAGAAAAGTAAATTTTGTTTATCGAATCCGCAAGTGTATTTTTGTAACAAAATACTCATATATGCGAAATTATTCTGGAAGTGATATAGGAGAATTATTAATTCTTACAGATAATCAGTATTATCCCATGTTTAATCATATTTAATTGTTAAAAAAAGAAGTGAAAACAAATATCCCAAGATTAATCTCGCCAGTGAAAAAGTGGGACACCAATCCCCAAATGAAGTCATACTAAACGCAATACCAATATAAAGATTCGATTTTTCCTCTTTCCCTTCCATTTCTCCACTCGAGCTCCATCCCTGCTCTCTGCCAAGACTTCACTCAAAAAGGTAAGCGCATACCCTTTTCTGAATTTAATGAATCAATTGCTAATTAGATCTTTTATTCTAGAAATGCGTCGAGATTTTGATTTTGATTTTGATGGGGAAACCCTTGAATTCGTGTTGCCCGTTCAATTGCTCCCCTTTTTTAAGCCGTTGGATCTTCATATTTGTGGCTGATTAACCCTAATCAGCCTATGTGGAAAATATAGGTGGATTATTACCTGTTGTTGGTAGGAATTATTATTGATGTGAGGAGCTGGGATTTTGGTGCCCTATTTGTTCTAATCTTATTCTATACACTAAGTTGCCTAATTAAATGTCGATATTCCTTGTCTTTGGTTTCTGTTCTGATGAATTATTGCAATGGTGTGCTCAATTCATGTTTATGATCGAGTCAATTTTGGATTATGAACTGCTACAGCTTAGGGATGTCTAAAAAAGGATTGCTTTTGAGGTTGTGTTACTTGCTAAGTTGGTTTGATTGTTTGTATCTCCTGCCCTTTGGGTTGGTAAATATATCTCAGTGCTTCTGCAGGCAATAATATGTCGACTCCATCTCGAAAGAGACTGATGAGGGACTTCAAGAGATTGCAGCATGACCCACCTGCCGGTATCAGTGGGGCACCGCAAGACAACAACATTATGCTCTGGAATGCTGTTATATTTGGGTTAGTTCGTTGTCTACATCTAGTCAAGCAGGGTTTCACTTCTAAAGGATTGTGTTACTTCAATGTTTCTTTATAACTTAGTACTCTACAATTAAGCTGGTGATTATTTTGTTTATCTTTGTAGTTCATAAAGTTTGGTTAGTTACGCTAATTGTGGTGTGTTTGTTGTGTGGATTGCAGCCCGGATGATACACCGTGGGACGGAGGTCAGTATATATGCTGGAACTTAACTGTACATCTTTATTTGCATGGTCCACTTGTGTATTTCTGCCTTTTCATGTGTATCCCTAAATCCCCATGTGCTATAAACGAGCATGTTTGCTCTCTGAGGTCTTGGAATGTTATGGTCTGTCTTGTGCCTTTTAATGGAGTATTATAGACGCATCCGGATTAAGATGAGTAGTTGCAATAGATAGTGCAGAAAAATGCGCAGCTTTATAGATCTCATTATTAAGATCATTTGCCTTTATTAGACATGAATGATATATGACCTGATTCTTCGGGCCCTAAGTTCACCAAACAATGAATTCATGCTAACTTAAAGTTTTGCTAGATACCTCATTTAGTGGTGTCATATCTTTGAGGTTGTCGAAATATCAAAACATCCACCTTGTTTATTTATGAACTAGTTTTCTTGCAATGCAGAGATGATGACAGTAATGGGGTCCATCTTGCGGGATCTTGTAGATAGAGCTAGATAACCCATTGTAGAAAAGTATTTGCTTTTATCATCACTGTTAATGCATATTTCTTAATATATTAAAGAATATTTTTGTTGTCCAATAAGTTTGCATGCTTTATTATGCTTGTGCTTGCATGCTACTCATTATTCATGATATTTGGGTGGCGTAAATTCATTGGCCGTGCTTTGAATTTGGCAGGTACGTTCAAGTTGACCCTTCAGTTCACAGAAGATTATCCAAACAAGCCACCAACAGTTCGATTTGTTTCTAGAATGTTCCACCCAAATAGTATGTCAACTGCATGAGGGTTCAATAATGCCATATATTTGTTTATTATGTGCTTAAATTTGTCCGTTTGCTTTAGTTTATGCGGATGGAAGCATATGTTTGGACATTCTTCAAAATCAGTGGAGCCCTATTTATGATGTTGCAGCTATACTAACTTCAATCCAGGTAAATATGCTGCTATGTGTTACTTTGAACATTTTATAATGCTAGCTAAAATATCTGATGTCCTGAATAATATCCTGTTGCTTGTATTCTTAATGAAATGAATTTTTTTATGCTTCTGCCTTCTGGTTATACTCAGGAAACAAATGTCTACCAATCGGGGTTAGATAAATGGTTAATAATATTTCAGATACTTGTATGTAAACATATCTGCTACCAGGGGCAGAGCCACCTTATAAGAATGTGGGGCAAATGCCCCTCCTCAAATATGTTTGCATGTACTAATTTATTGTCCAATTTTGTAAAAATATTTGAATTTCCTTGTATTTGCCCCTTCTCAAATGCTCAAAATTTCCTCACATATAATTTTGCCCCCTTTCATCTATAACCTGGCTCCGCCCCTGTCTGCTACGGCCATCATTATCCGAGAAAGATGCTTTTGAGTTGAACATGCTAATGGAAGTTGTTATGCATCAGTTATAGATAATTTTTCTTTTGACGTCATGGTTTGGCATCTTAACATCAGTACATTGCTTCAATTTTTGTTTACTCTGTCGCATTTGTATATGCAAGCACCTATCTTTCTGTCTCTCACTCTCACACACGCGCACACAGAATGTGATAATGGTTCATGCTAAATACTGGATCCCCGTAACTCCTCTTGACGATCTGCTGGGCTGCATTTGATTAAGCAGCCACATAAGTAGTCCCTTTCTGCTTATCTAAAGAAAATCGTCCACGTAAAAAGATTGATTGATTCCTCTTTTTAAGACGCATGATTAGGTTGCTGTATTCTGATGTCTGCAACCAACCGCAACTTGTGATTGTTTAAAGTTGTAGTATGGCTTTTGGAGATCTATTGCTATAATAAAGCCTTATTTTCATTTTCCACATACATGAAAGACCTGCTTGGTTTCATATATTTGAATGAATAACGATGATGTATCTGTCTCAATAGAAAAGGTTGACATCCATTTTTAATTATGCAGTCTTTGCTGTGTGACCCCAATCCGAATTCCCCTGCAAATTCTGAAGCTGCTCGGATGTTCAGCGAGAATAAGAGAGAATACAATCGCAGAGTGAGGGAAATCGTGGAGCAGAGCTGGACGGCTGATTAAAATCGAGGATCAGTGTTTGGAGGCGTAAGTTTACTTATGGTATGTATTGGGATATTTGTCTGTTTGAATTGGATCAAGTTATTTAGCTTATAAATCATGCCAAGACTGCTGCATTATATCGTGTAAATTTGTGACTGGGAATTGTAATGAATGTATTACTCGGACATCGATCTTATTTTGCAACTCTTTCGGTCCTCATTATATCATTGAGAACACTGATGAGCCACCAAAACCCGATGCCCAACAACGTTACGATATGTTGAATGGTGTTGATAATGATAATGAGTTGTGGCCTTGTTATAAGAAGAATTCACAATTGGCATGTGGTTCTCCTAATGACGTTGAAGGCATAAATTTCACTTCATGTGAATAGCATTTTGCACTATATAGGTAAAAATACCAAATTTAACAGCGCTGGGCAGTCTAAATGGATTGTTTATTTGGCGTGTTCTAATTACAAAAATTAGAATAAAAAATATTATTATTTAATTGCAAAAATTACAAGAATTCACAAGATTTAGATTGTTTATTCTTTGTATAGCAATAGCTTTTTTCTTCTAAAGCTAGAATTTTGGTTTAGCAGTCTGTATTTAGTTTGAAGTTTCATGTTCCTATGAGTCTGATTGCAATTATAAATAGCTAGTAGGAGTACTAATTTAAAGGTTAGGATGGAAGATCTGCAATAATAGTACTACTAACAAAAAATAACATGAATTATTAATACTGCTAGTAACGAAATTTGCCTATTTGAGGTCCGATCTACTTCTCGGGGCCTACGTTGAGAAAGTAAAAAATAAATGCAAATGTTTTCTCTGTAATTAGATTGTGACATCAACGTTTCATCATGATTTATGGGAATTGATGAGGTTTTTATGAACCAAATTTAGAGAACGTTGCCTGCCAAAATTTTCGTGCTTCCGTAAGCGAAAATTCTACACAAATGATAAAGCATGGCCATAACTTTCAATTTTGTTAGCATGCATATTAATTAATTAATTTTAGATTTTAATTTTTTTTTTTAAAATAGCATGTCAATAAAACTTCAAACAAGAAAATAAAAATTAAAGGTGGAATTTATTATAACAGAATAGTGATAGATAGAAGAATACAATTTCCCATTTAATTAGGCGGTAAGGCAGATTGTCAAAGTTAGTACAGTAGTATATATGATTAATTTGGTTGATAAATGATAATGATGAGGTGGTTTGAGATCTGATGCAAGATTATTAACTTATCAATCCATACTTCAAACTCAACTTTGGAAGTTATTTATTTAGTTATATGACTATATCAATAGTAGTTAATATTCACATAGTATAATACTCCCTCCGTCCATGAAAATTCGTCCCGGTTTGACCGGGCACGAGTTTTAAGAAATGTAATGGAAAGTGAGTTGAAAAAGTTAGTGGATTGTGAGTCCTACTTTTATATATTAGTTTTATAATAAAATGTGAGTAGGAATGAGTTAGTGGAATATGAGGTCCACTACCAAAAATGGTAAAAGTGAAATGGGACAAATTTGGACAAATTTTGGAGGACGGACGGAAATGGAAAACTGGAACAAATTTTCGTGGACGGAGGGAGTACATGCGATCAGCTAGCTAGCTACCACGCTTCTAGTAGTCTAGGCGCTTCTAGTAGTCTATTTCTTATTTTATTTCTCCATTGCACGGTACATGAATAATTTTATGCAATGTTAAAATATAAAGGTAAATAATAATAATAAGAAGAAGATGATCTGAAATTTAATTTTATTACATTAAATCCTCGTCTACGTAGCATGAAACAACTCTAGAAACAAATTACAGGAGATGATTGGCGGAGAAAATAGCAATTAAAATTCAAAGTCGAAAAAATATGGAATATTAAAACTAGCTAGTGCATTAGTAAGCTTCTAATAAGATCAGCTTGAGTTGTGTCTGCGTTTTCAAGCAATTCGGACAACCTCTCACTCAACTCATCAACTTCTCTGTGCAAGCTTCTAATGTAGTTGCATGTCTCCTGCAACACTTTGGTCGCCGACTTCTGCAAAATACCACAAAAATTAAATTCATATGAAATTATTAAAGCATATATATATAGTTGCAGTTTGGTATAGATTGAAAGTATCATGATATTTTAAAAGTAGTAGTTATATTTTATTTTTCCTTGCACATGCATTGAGCTTGGTCTGACATCTAATATTATAAAGAAGACATAAACAAATGGCAGGGTGGGAACTTTTCATGTTCAAGAATATTATGGCACAATATTTTTAATTTATTTATACTAGCATCACACAGTTCCAAGGTTATCTTCAACACCATGAAAACTTAAAACTTTGGGGCTTGTGATGATTTTGAAATTAATTACATCAATATTAATCTTATAGGTTGCAAGCCAAAAATTAATTCAATTGATTGTAATTACTTATGTAAAGAAAAAAGTGTACCTTGTCAGAGCGTCTATTGTGCATCTCGGGAAGAAGTTGCTGAAGCCTGGAGACGAGATCGTTGATTTGATCTTCTGTGATCCTTGAAGATCCAGATCTTGATCTTCGGCTCGACATTTTATGTATACGTGAGATTAATGTGAAATGTGAGAGGATAAATTAATTAGACGAAACTAAGGCTGTATATATAGTATGGTGAGAAGTGAATAGAGTTGAGCTAGTAGTGGAAAGGAAGAGAGGATAAATTAGTAGGAAAGTAGTGTAAAAACACAGTACTAAGTTTGTAGTTGAGTAGAAAGAAACAGTTGGTGTCTGGGAGTGAAGAAGACAATTGCATGAGAGGTCTTGCCTTTAAATAGGGTTTCCAATTTGTTTATATTTTTTACTACATGTTAATCAGCTGTATATAGCATCTCCATCCGGATTAATTTAATGAGATGAAAAACTGAGCTGAAATATATCATCTCATTAAAAATCTTATCGTTTCATTATTTTTATAACATCGCATCATATGATCTAGTTTTGGCTATGCAAAATATCTCAATTTTTTCATGTCATTAATTTTATAAAAGTGAAATTGATGAGTGTACATTTTCTAAAAAAAAATAATACTACACCTAATAGTAGGTAAAGACTCAAATAGACAATTTGTTTTTATTTGTTCACTAGAGGACTAAGATTATACTCAGTACTAAGGTATATATGATTATATTCTGTGTCCCATATAAATACTAAATATAGTACTGTAAAATATATTCAGGCACGGTAAAAATCTTTTGGAAAAATGAATGGAAACAAATAAATGGAGTAGTAGAAAGAAGAGAAATAATTGAAAGTTAAGTTGGAGACAATCTCCGCAAGATAATATTGCTGCAATTGTCTCCGCTATTCGTGCTTACATATTGCTGCAATTGTCTCCAAAATACAACACTTCAGGGTCTAGCTCGATATTCTGACGAATCTGCTTCGTACTCGAGCCTGAATATGTGGTTCTTCGACTTATCTAATATGTTCATGTATGTTTTGTATATTCGATTGGATCGAATTTAACAATTTCCGCAATTTATAAATGCCTATTTATAGGTTGCGGGTGGTTGTTCACTAAGTGTGGTTTGTACGAAGTGCAAATTGTGCTTATGAACTCGCTTGTAACATGCTTGGACTCGGGTGGTAACGAATCTATATACTTGATACCCGAGGCTGAGTATGTAGTTCTACGACAAATTTGAATTTAACTAATTCTGGAAATTTGATTCATTGTTCGGTTTTTCAGATTTCCACAAATGTAAGGAGAGACTACACAACTTTCGATTGTAATCTTGATTTTTTTTTTCTCTTTTCCATTATTAACTTAATTTGATCCATTTGGGGAAATCTGAGAGAATCTGGTCAAGCCTTTAAAAACATGGCATAGTTTCCACAAATGGAAAGCACAAATTGACACGTAGAAGCTTCAAACCGACCTTGATTTAATTATACTACTATAACACAAAAGAACTTAATTAAATGATTGCATGTAACATGAACTCTATGCTAATATTTTTGGAGTGAGGTCATTGATGAGCAGTTATGGTGTGGAAATGAATCTTCATATATTATCTCTGTGTCAGTCAATTTTTGTTTGGCAGATCATTTAATAAATTATCCCATGGATCTTCACTAATTACGTGTTAATTACTTTGACAGAGAATTAGTATTATAATAGTAGAAAATAAATCAATCAAAAACTTGCGATAAGCTTTTCCCTAATATATATGTTGTACTATAGAATAGAATAGTTTTTTAGTACGTGTGACAAAATGCTCAAGTCAAAAAAATAAACAAAAGAAATTCAAATTAGAAAACGAATAGAAAAACATTAAAAGCTCTATTCAGAATTATTGTAGAAGATCCTACAAACGAACATGAAATCAGAAGCAAATGAACAACACACATCCTAATGTTATCTGTCAACTTCATTCGTAAAAAATGAATGATCTCCAAACAACTCCAAGCCATAGGAGTATTTTTTTAACATCCATCACAGAACATACAACAAAGAACACAAGAAAAGGTCATGAAGGCAAGACACACAAACACAAGCAGGCACTACAATAAATTCAATCAATAAGGACGCAGATTTTAGGACGCAGTTCCTTGCGTTGTAATTTTTCCAAGAATTGCTAAAATTTGAGACGCAGATAAAAGCGACCTTAACTCAAGAAAGCATTGGAGACACATTATAAAAGTGTCCTTAATTAGATTGATTAGAGGCACATTAAAGTTCTCACACTCCCTCTACGATCTAATTAACCCTCTCTAATTAACCATCACTTCTCTCCCTTCCTCCACACAACCTCAATGTCGCAGCCCTAGCTTTGCCGTCGCATTTCAGCCGCATGTCGCCGCCGTTCCGCCGCTGCCGCTAACGATCGCTCAAGCTGAGCGTAAATCTGATGATGATCGCCGGAGAAGCTCTGGAATCAAACATCACGGTGATCGGACCGCTCGTTCTCCAAGCAATTGCTCATTGCACATCCCCTAATCAAATCGAAGGCGTACATCCGCGATTTCACATCATCGCTTCACTACGTATGCACTTCCAACTTCTCTATTTCATCCCGTCCACATTCTTCAGGTAAATTTTGATTGCTAAATTGTTGTTGTTGATTGCAATGTTAACACTTTTCATTTTAAAATTGTATATTTTGAATTTATTGCATTCTGCATTTTGAAATAATTCTTTTGTGGAGTAGTTAAATTGATTGCACATCAATTGTTTGTGTAAATGACTGACCTAAAATGCTTATGTTGTATAGTAGATCGTTATGTTCCTTTCATGAAATGCAAAATAAAATTGGCATGTATGTATCAAATCCTCATCTTCCTTTGTCTTTTCTATACTATTCTCTATTGAAATGGTAACAGTTCATGTCATAGTTGATGAAGTTCATACACAGTCTATCCTAGTTAGTTAAATATATTTTGTAATTATTGGGTATCATGGTTAGCTGAATTATAAATAGATGGATTATATTGTTATGGATTAGCATTTGCAGATAGTACTTTACATATTTTGATTGATATTCAAATGATGCAGGATCAAAAAGTAAGAATTTTTTATGTGTTGTTGCTATTATTTTGATCATGTGTGAGATTGTATTTTGACTAGGTATCCATCTCATCAAGCTAAGAAAGGTTATCTGATAATGACATACTGGATTCCGGATGGACCTTTCTTGCTTTCTTCTAATGCTAGTCATTATGTTGAAGTTGGCTCCTTTGTAATCAATCATGAAGATGAGGTAAATATATATTTGCTACAATCATCTTATATTTGAACTAAATAGGTCACAATTCTTACATTAGTTCTCTATTATGTGCACATGCCTCAGTTCTGCAAAAAAATATTCCAGTTGCACCATCTTTTTCCCATGAGAAACTTGATTTATTCCTTATCACTTTCATATGCAATTTTTTATTTTCCTGTTATGAGTTTCCCCTGCTATTCTCTTGATGCAAAATTTACTGCCTCAGTGGTACAAGAAAAACTTACTACTCTAGATCTTCTTCATCTTTGGAAAATACCCACTGGTTTAATTCTTGAGGTACATTTTTAGTGCTCTTGATTATACATGTTTGAATATGTCTACTAGTATCTGTGTGTTAAGTACTTCATACTAATCCTTTGATCAATGTGAAGAAATTTACTGTCTCGTTCCATACAAGTGCTAGTGGTACAAGAAAAACATACTACTCCCTCCGTCCCATAAAAGTTGAGACAAAACTTTTGGGCACAGAGATTAAGAATTTATATTAAATAAATAGGAGAGATGAAAAAAATAGGAAAGATAAGAGAGAGTAAAGTAAATGATGGAATAAAATAAGAGTGATTAGATGTTTTGTCTTTTGTTAAAAAAGGAAATGACTCAACTTTGTTGGGACGGACTAAAAAGGAATACGACTCAACTTTTATGGGACGGAGGGAGTACTTCAGATCTTCTTCATTTCTGGAAAATACCCAATGGTTTCATTCTTGAGGTACATTTTAGATCATGATTATACATGTTTGGATATTTATTTAGGCTAAAACAACCTGCATTTTATAGGTTGATTATTTAGTAACTAGGATCACATCTTCGCACGTGCAGATGATGTGCTAGCTCACAACACAATATGGCAATGATGGTGATGGAGATCGTTGAGAGGTATGAATTATTTGACATTACATTGATTTTTCATGAACTGTTAAATTTTTTTTTGCATATATATGAGTAGTTATTATTAAAAATTGAATATGAGAGCTTTGTGGGAAGTGGGAACAGATATATTTTTGTTGAGGAAACTCCATCACAATATGGTGGACTAAGCAAAGGAGACTTTGAAGCAGCTGATAGTGTGAATGAGATTATTGTGAAACCTTCAGCTCAACACATTGTTGAATTTTCTACCAATCAGGTGAGCATTTTTTTTTCAGTTTAAATAGTTTATTGAAATAAAAGTTCCTGATATAGTACTACTATATGTTTTATCTGAAATTGCCTTAGTGATTTGAAAAATTATATGTTGGCTGAGTTTTTGGAAGCACGGAAGAAAAGTCGGTTGTTGGATGGATGCTTTGCATTGGCAAAAGTATTGGAGTGTTGTCTTTTTTTCCAGCTATACTTGGTATGCTTCTATTTGCTGCATGGCGATCTTGTGACCTCTGGATTTCATGTAATTTCCAGTGGCTTCTATTTTTCTTCAAAAACTATAGGATCAATTATAGTCATTCATTTAGCCATGTTAAGGATTTAACATAGATCAGAAGCACCTTTACACTTTAAACCCTTTGCTTTTCTATATTGTGCTAATTGATCATCCTCTGTTTTTGTTTGGCAGTGGAGTTGCTGGTTATATTGAATCAGAAGACAAATAGATTGTTGTAATCTTATTTGAACTGCTACGACTAAGTACATGACATTGATTACATATTTACATGTAAGAAATTGTAATTCATTATTTTAGCTTTCACTACCAACTAGAACAAAAATGTGACTGAGATAATCTGTTCAATATTTTTTCCCAACTGTTTTTCTCTCTCGCGTTAGCAAAAACCTATACATTTGTCGACAACTAGGGTCGCGTTAGGGAGTACTAATTTAGGGATATCACCTTAGATTGGAATATCATCTTAGAGTAGTGTTAAAATTAGAATTTAGGGACGCTTTTCTTAAAAGTGTCTCTAATTTGTATTTAGGGACACTTTTTAATAGTGTCTCTAAGTTGATTTTTTAAGGACGCTTTTTAAAAAGCGTCTCAAAATTATTTCACCGGCGCTTACATTTTGCGTCGTTATCTTGTTTTGGCACACCACCACTAAGGACGATTTTTAAAGCGTCGGTGATATATTTAACAACATAAATTAGCGTCCCTAACTTAATAAAAAAGTGTCATTTTTGTTGTAGTGAGGAGAACACAAATGCAATAAGAAACAGTAACCACAATAAACCACAACCCTAAATTGCATCATTCGGTCTTTTTCGAGAAATTACATGTGGCTTAATTATGTTGCACGTGTCAATGTATAGCTGCTAGGAACTTCAAATGTGAAGATAGTTAGCCAATTTGTCGGAGCAATGCCTAAAATTGGGGCATTGGGGCAGTCTCAAGTATAAAATGCATATGGTAATACATTTTTAAATATGTGCAAATACCCATACGAAGCCTGTGCAATAGCTCATGCCTATTACTCCCACATTTATGTTGATGGAGATGGTTACCTACAAAATTTACTACTCAATAATTGATTGGGTGGGTATTGAATAGTGGTAGGCACGTTTTTTGCCTATAAATACCGGGGTCTCTGCAGCTTGAACTCACCCTACAACAACCCAGTCCACGGTCTACGTCCGTCACGCTTGATCGACGATGGAACGCGGCTACGCACATGATTTTCTCGGGTGAGCAAAGTATACAACATTCTCCATACTAGTTGGTCTTCAGTGAAATATGCTGTCATAACGTAATGTTTGTTTACAAACATTACGTTATGACAGCATATTTCACTGAAGACCAACTAGTATGGAGAATGTTGTATACTTTGCTCACCCGAGAAAATCATGTGCGTAGCCGCGTTCCATCGTCGATCAAGCGTGACGGACGTAGACCGTGGACTGGGTTGTTGTAGGGTGAGTTCAAGCTGCAGAGACCCCGGTATTTATAGGCAAAAAACGTGCCTAACACTATTCAATACCCACCCAATCAATTGTTGAGTAGTAAATTTTGTAGGTAACACTACAATAAATTCAATCAATAAGGACGCAGATTTTAGGACGCAATTCCTTGCGTTGTAATTTTTCCAAGAATTGCTAAAATTTGAGACGCAGATAAAAGCGTCCTTAACTCAAGAAAGCATTGGAGACACATTATAAAAGTGTCCTTAATTAGATTGATTAGAGGCACATTAAGTTCTCCCACTCCCTCTATGATCTAATTAACCCTCTCTAATTAACCATCACTTCTCTCCCTTCCTCCACACAACCTCAATGTCGCAGCCCTAGCTTTGCCGTCGCATTTCAGCCGCATGTCGCCGCCGTTCCGCCGCTGTCGTTAACGATCGCTCAAGCTGAGCGTAAATCTGATGATGATCGCCGGAGAAGCTCTGGAATCAAACATCACGGTGATCGGACCGCTCGTTCTCCAAGCAATTGCTCATTGCACATCCCCTAATCAAATCGAAGGCGTACATCCGCGATTTCACATCATCGCTTCACTACGTATGCACTTCCAACTTCTCTATTTCATCCCGTCCACATTCTTCAGGTAAATTTTGATTGCTAAATTGTTGTTGTTGATTGCAATGTTAACACTTTTCATTTTAAAATTGTATATTTTGAATTTATTGCATTCTGCATTTTGAAATTATTCTTTTGTGGAGTAGTTAATTTGATTGCACATCAATTGTTTGTGTAAATGACTGACCTAAAATGCTTATGTTGTATAGTAGATCGTTATGTTCCTTTCATGAAATGCAAAATAAAATTGGCATGTATGTATCAAATCCTCATCTTCCTTTGTCTTTTCTATACTATTCTCTATTGAAATGGTAACAGTTCATGTCATAGTTGATGAAGTTCATACACAGTCTATCCTAGTTAGTTAAATATATTTTGTAATTATTGGCTATCATGGTTAGCTGAATTATAAATAGATGGACTATATTGTTATGGATTAGCATTTGCAGATAGTACTTTACATATTTTGATTGATATTCAAATGATGCAGGATCAAAAGGTAAGAATTTTTTATGTGTTGTTGCTATTATTTTGATCATGTGTGAGATTGTACTTTGACTAGGTATCCATCTCATCAAGCGAAGAAAGGTTATCTGATAATGACATACTGGGTTCCGGATGGACCTTTCTTGCTTTCTTCTAATGCTAGTCATTATGTTGAAGTTGGCTCCTTTGTAATCAATCATAAAGATGAGGTAAATATATATTTGCTACAATCATCTTATATTTGAACTAAATAGGTCACAATTCTTACATTAGTTCTCTATTATGTGCACATGCCTCAGTTCTGCAAAAAAATATTCCAGTTGCACCATCTTTTTCCCATGAGAAACTTGATCTATTCCTTATCACTTTCATATGCAATTTTTATTTTCCTGTTATGAGTTTCCCCTGCTATTCTCTTGATGCAAAATTTACTGCCTCAGTGGTACAAGAAAAACATACTACTCTAGATCTTCTTCATCTTTGGAAAATACCCACTGGTTTAATTCTTGAGGTACATTTTTAGTGCTCTTGATTATACATGTTTGAATATGTCTACTGGTATCTGTGTGTTAAGTACTTCATACTAATCCTTTGATCAATGTGAAGAAATTTACTGTCTCGTTCCATACAAGTGCTAGTGGTACAAGAAAAACATACTACTCCCTCCGTCCCATAAAAGTTGAGACAAAATTTTTGGGCACGGAGATTAAAAATTTATATTAAATAAATAGGAGAGATGAAAAAAGTAGGAAAGATAAGAGAGAGTAAAGTAAATGATGGAATAAAATAAGAGTGAATAGATGTTTTGTAAAACAAGAATAAGGGGAATTATTGGAAACTTTTGAAAACAGTAAATATTAAAAACAGTAAACAACTAAAAACAAGCAAATCACGGAGAGAAAAGTATAGAGATATGGGGAATTTCAGGGATGTGCTTTCGCTTTTATGGTTATACAAATTCCAAATTACAATACCCTAGCACAGTTAATACTTTGAAAGGACGAGTCACCTAGCTTATGCTCATGCGATACAAACGTTGATTACTAACATTAGGGTTGTCAATCCTAACACGTAACTCCAAAAAGCTCCTAAGACCCTTGAAAAATCCTCACTCTCAATTAACAGTGCCGTTTTAAGGGAAGCTAACTGTAGTGTCTACTAAGTGGATCTAACTCGCTAGAACTCTGTCACAGTTATGAAGCAAGTTGTATTGAATCATACATAATTGTGTCACTCAATTATGAAGCATCATGATTAACTTAGGGAAGAAACAAAGTAAAAACAAAACGGATATTAAATAGAAAACGGAATTGTATAACCAAAGTTGCTACTAACATATCCCTAGAATCCTATGAGTTTAGTTACACATGACTGAATAAACTAAAAACATAGATTGAAGGGAAAGCAATTTGAACATAAAACTAAAGCAAATAAAACCCGTAGGTTGAATCCTTGTCGTTCTTGATGTTCTTGAAATCCTTCTTCAACTCCTTGCACAATTGAAGTACTCTAGCTTTTGATCTCTATGAATGTGTTCTTGTTGTGTGTCCAAAAAAAAACTCCTTTTTTTGATGAAGCTTGAGGTCCTATTTATAGGGGAAGATTATTCCTCATCATAGAAGGAAAAGATCTTCAAAATTTGGTAAATCTTGGAGCAAATCTAGGGCTGGTCGGATTCACTGCCTTTCTCCGGCGGGCCGCCGCACCTTGGCCGGCGGTCGCCGCGTTGGAGTCCAGAGACTCTGACCCTTCGGTGGCGGACCGCCACATGTCCTCCGGCGGTCGCCGGGCGAGACTCTTCTCCTAGCGTAAGTTTCCGAGGCGGGCCGCCACATAGCTCTGACCGCCGGGCGCCGGCGGTCGCCGTACAACTTCGCGGCGGTCGCTGGTCGCCGTCTGACTCCAGATTTCCAGACTATGCGTTTTTACTCCACTTTTCGGCTCAAATATGCACATTTCTCACAAAACACGTCAAAATACCAAAATGTATAGAATATGCAAATAATGGACATGTAGAGTGATTTTGATAACAAAAACGGACCAAATAATGGCCTTAAAACAGTGCAAAATCCGGGCGTATCAACTCCCCCAAACTTACATTTTTGTTTGTCCTCGAACAAAACACTAAAGACACAAGAATAGACGCACGGAATGCACAAGGACTAGACGTCATAATTGCCTCAAAAGATGAAAGAATAGATTAAGCATGGATTAACACAATCAAATCAAGCAGGGCTAAATAGTGCACTTTCATTACTAACTCGTGGAACACCTTGAATTCAAGCACTCACATGTGGCAAACTTCCAAAGATGGGAAGTGTTCTTTCTCTCACTCTCAAAGTGTATAAAGGTAAAGTGTAAATCACTCAAATCATGCATCATGCAAAGTTTACCATAGGCTTGCTCAAAGTCTAATCCCTCCTCTACTCAATGTGATTAAGCATCAAAAGTCCGAAAGGTCTTTCTTTTCGGTTGTAACGTAGGCTCTTTGGTAGGTGAGGAATATTTGGCTAAAAAGTTACTCAAATATAAAAATATCCCAAGTAGAGTTAAGATGACTCCACTTTTCTAAAACTTAAGGCACTTCTAACACTTTATTTTTCTCCTTCAATTTACTTTCAATCCTTTGATTTTATTTTCTTTTCACAACCTTTCACACATTTTTCTTTTTTTTTTTTTTTTTTTTTTTTTTTTACACATCCTTTCTTTTTTTTTCTAAGATCAAGCACATATTTGGAATTTTTCTCAAAATTTCACAACTTGTACTTTCTTAATATTAAGCACACTACTTTTTATACTTTCCTCCTTATCTCTCCAATTCTTTACAAAAGAAGATAACAAAAACTATACTAACCCAAGGAATTGTTCCCCCATTTATTTTGGTTTCCAAAGAAAAGGCTTAAAGGCTCAAAATTGGCTCCAAAGGAAAAATTTGAGAGGGTCGAAAATTTTGGATATAAAAGTAGCTAAGAAAAGACGGCCTAACATCCTCCTAAATCAACTTAAACACTATGTAAACTTAGGCAGACTAGGAGCAAGTTTTAGAAACATATACATGCATACAGATAAATCACACAAGAAAGAATTTAAGGCTCAAATCTCACAAGGTAGAAGCACGATTCAAGGCGAACAAGCAATTCACTAATTATGCACCTTTTCACCCAACC
This sequence comes from Salvia hispanica, assembly GCF_029641045.1. Lineage (NCBI taxonomy): Eukaryota > Viridiplantae > Streptophyta > Magnoliopsida > Lamiales > Lamiaceae > Salvia > Salvia hispanica. The sequence continues at coordinate 45,227,807 of NC_142696.1, forward strand.
ATCATATCAAAACGTTAAGCCACACTTAAACATGGATGGAATATAATATCATTGGCAACTCGGTCTAATGTGTCCCTAAGCATGCGTGTTTCTAAGTTCTTCATGTTATGTTCATGACATGGATTCAAGAAAACATTTTTAGAACACAAAAAAAAATCTCCTACGGGTTTTGGAAGATTAAAGCAAAAACAAACTAACAACAAAAAGAAAACCCTAAACTCACGGTCCACCACTTCATCCCCCCAAACTTATTTACAACAAAGTGTAAAATAAGTTTGTAGAGTCAGTAGGGACGTGAGTATACTACTGAAAACAAAAATGTACCCTGAAAAATTTCGCGTAGAGGTTGAGCGGGGCGAAAATTCGAAGAATTTCGAAAAATCGCGCTGGAAAATTGTGCCCAGGTGGCGGTCCCCCGCAGCTATTCGGCGGTCGCCGCACGTCAAAGATGATTTCCAGCGTTCAGGTGGCGGACCGCCGCAGAGGCGGTCGCCACGGAGAGGTCAGAACCTGCGAAAATTTTTGCAAAGCACAAAATTAAACCAAAACCAAAAATACTTAAAATTAAAGCAAAAATTGTTAAAACAAGGAAATAAATCGTCTCAAAAACATCCAAAAACATGGTACAAATGCTCATTTAAAGTCATCGAGCTTGACTTCTTCAATCTTGAGGAGGTGGAGGGAAACGGGCGCTAAGATCCTCGAAAGCTCCAACGAGGTACGTGATATCACTCCTCATTGTCTCTCGTTCTTCTCTAGCTTCGGCGGCCATCCTTCGGAGCTCTTCATATTGTTGACGCCGATGAGCGTCTTCCAAACGTTGTTGCTCCCAAAATTCTTGTTCCGCCGTGCGCCAATCGCCTTGAGCCGTCCACCCTTGGCGGTTGTAGGCATTCTCCGCTTGTTGCTCCGCCCATCGATTGTCCCAAGCGTTGAACATGTTTTGCATATAGGAGAAAATTTCTCCTAATTGGGCGGAGGTGTTGACTTGAAACTCCTCTTCCGGATTTGGCCTCCCGTGGCGGCGGTTCGCTCGTGTCCGGCGACGATGTCCTTCCACTTCCTCTTCTTCTTCTTACTCTTCTCGTTGTGGTTGGGATTGCGGTGGTGGCGGTGCTTCACTCCTTTGAGCTTGTGAATGCTCCGCGCCTTCTTCATAGTTATCAATGGCATCAAATGCGGAATCCTCATCGGGCTCAAATTGAGGAATGCGAGAGGGAATGTTCCTCTTTCTAAATTCCCCATTGACGGGGTTAGCCTCGATATCTCTCCGGTGGGCGGGTGTGTCGAGCTTCCAATTGGCTTGGTTTGCCCAAACATCGACCTTGGTCAATTGCGGGAGTGGAACGGGAAAGTGATCCCCCGCTACTTGCATAAAATACCCTTGACCCCACTGATCGGTCTTCAAAAGCCCCACCGAAAATAGCACCTCATAAGTGATAAACTTTTCTCCACCATCTTCCGTCATACCGGCAAAAGAGACCCCCAAATGTTCGCCAATTGCCGTAATCAATCCCCCACAACAAATGACGCCCCCGTCTTTCTTCGTGATCCTATCCACATAGTAAGTAAAAAGGGTCCCATAATCGATTCCCTTCTTGTTGAGTAGGCACCACATCACGTTGAGCTCCGTTTGGGAGACACTCCCCCCATCGATACGAGCAAACATAAGCTGAGTCATAGCACGATGGAGGTACCTCAAGACGGGGTTGCGAATTGATGAAGACTTGGCATAGCCCGCTGCATGCTCTTGCTCATTTGTCATCGCCCCCCAAACCTCTGAAAATTCATATTCATTGTCCTCTTCGGGGTTGGGGTCGAAGCAATGGAAGATCCCACTAAGCTCTTCCATGGTGAGCGAGTGCCAACGGTTCCCTAGGCGGAAATCGATGCTAAGTGGAAAATTTTGGCGGCGATCCTTAGTGACCTTTAGCGAGCTGAGGAACTCGAGAGTATACTTTCGAAACGATGGCCACTTCCTTTGGAACATGTAGACGAGGCCATTCCCATCACCCACGTCGCACAACTTCCAAAAATCCCCCATGATCCCCAAAGTTTGGAGAGGGAAATCGTGGGGATATCTAGAAGGTGCCGTTTCTCGGGCCGACACTTTCTTCCACATAGCCTTTTGCTCTTCCGTGGCAAGGCTAATGTCATAGTTCTTTGCATTCTCCGGTTTCCCTTTTGATCCCATTATCCTTTTATGGTGGAAATCCCGTCTCTGGACTGCGTGTGGCGACCGCCGCATCTCTCGTGGCGGGCCGCCACACGGGCCTTCGTAAACAGCAATCCTGGCGGGCCGCCGCGGCCCGTGCAGCGGTTACTCTGGCCCGCCCTAAGCCTGCCTTAGGCCCGATCCTTCCTGCACATGTTAACACACGTGTGGCGACCGTCGTGCTTTAAGTGCGGCGACCGCCACGAATTTTTTTTTTTTTTTAACAGAACATAAAAAAAAACGAGAAAATAAAAAAAATAAAAGAAAATTGGGTTGCCTCCCAATAAGCGCTTTTGTTAAAGTCGTTAGCTCGACTTGAAGTGGCCCACTAGTTGGGCGGATCAATAACTCGAGTGTTGAAAATTGGCATAGGGAGCAATTTGGTCCCTAGCTTCTTCCACCACTTGTACTTCCCCTCTTTCGTTTTGATGACGTATATCTCGAGGTCCTCTTTGGCTGTTTTCTTTCTCTTCTGTTTCTTCTTCTGTGGAGCAGATGTAGAAGAATTAGCATCACCCTTTTTAGAAGAGTGTCTTACCTCTTTGATAATGTAGATAGTGGAGGTAGAAGGATCCTCCGCTTCAAAGGGATCTTTGGACTTGGTCAAGTCGGTAGCCATGACTGCTCTGCACTGTTGTTCCATTTTTGCCCGCTTTGCCTCCTCAAACTTTAGCATTTCGCTCTCGATCTTATAGGTGGATTGACCATGATTATCACTGATTGTGATCTCGCCACGACCTACATCAATCAAAGCTTTGCAAGTGGCAAGAAAATCTCTCCCTAACATTAGAGGGACGTTCTTGTCTACTTTCATGTCGAGCACAATAAAGTCGGCAGGAAAAATAAAATCATCGACTTTAACTAAGACATCCTCAATCATACCTACAGTCTTGATGGACGAGTTATCGGCCAATCTGAGTGTTACATCTGAAGATTTGAGTGGCCCGATGTTGAGCTTTTCGTAGTACTTCAGTGGCATGAGATTGATGGACGATCCTAAGTCGCACAGTGCTTTGTCAACCTTCCCTTCTCCAATTCGGCACCTAATGATGAACTGGCCCTGATCTCTTTGCTTTACTGCCCGTTCCTTTTGGATGATCTCGCTGCAATGATGCGGTAGCTTAAGGTCGGCTTTAGTCGGCTTTTTCTTCCTCATTACCGCCTCCCTTAGTAGCTTTGCATACTTTGGTATCTCCTGCAACGATTCAACAAGTGGAATGTTAGTATGGACTTTGCAAAACATGTTAAGGAATTGCTTGAACTGCTCTTCAAGCTTGAACTTCCTCTTTGGCTGAAAAGGGAGTACAATCCCGTTGTGCCGCACAAGCCCCTGCTTAGTGGACGATTCTGCCTTCTCTGTGGCGGGCCGCTGCAAGGTGTGCGGCGGTCCGCCGGCGACTGGGCAGTCCTGCCTGGTTGGTGTCTCTGCCGTCTCAGTGGCGGGCCGCTGCGGGGTCTGCGGCGGTCCGCCGACGACTGGGCAGTCCCCAGATTTCTGCTTTGCCACCCACTTCTTGTTAATATCATCCACTCTAGCTGCTGCCCTTGCTCTATCCTCATCTAACTTCTTCTGAATTTGCTCCATTTGAGTGGTAATATTGGTTACAGCAGCCGAGATTGTGTTCATTCCTTGCTCGAGGTTGTTTATCCTTGCTTCGACCACTCCGATCTTGGTGTCATTAATCTTCCTATCTTGCGTAATTACCTCCAAAATCTTCGTGATTCCTTGTTCATACTTGTCTTCCTTCTTCATCGGCTCAACCACTCCTCCTTTGCTAACATTAAATCCTGCAGGGGGTTGCAAGTAATTATTGTAAGAATAAGAAAGATTTGGGTGCGGACGGTTCCCATTATAATTATTGAAATTACCGCCCCCCTGATTAGGGCGATAATTGTTATTGTAGTTTCTGGGACCGCCTCCTTGCACGTAGTTGATTTCTTCCACAGTTGAAATGGCAGTTTCGGGTGCCTTGACCGCCACTATGGAAGTTGCCGGAATTGGATCTTCCTTCCTCGAGATGTCCATTTGATCAATCCTGACTCTAAGTTCTGCTAACTCCTTAGCAAAAGAACTTTCTTCGGCCTCTTCTATGGCAGTTACTCTTCTCGTGGCATGCCTTTCCTTCGACCACCCCCGACTGTTGGTGGCGAACTCCTCGATCACCGCCATGGCATCCTCTCCTGTCTTTCTTAGAAATCCTCCATTTGCCCCTGAATCAAGCATAGCACATATTTTCTCGTTAAATCCATTATAGAGGATTCCTACCTGATGGTCTATGGAAAAACCATGGTTTGGGCACTTTCGAAGAAGAGCTTTGAAACGAGCAAATGCCTCATAGAGGGGCTCGTCATGGCCTTGTGTGAACTGAAAGATCTCACTTTTGAGCTTCAAAATAGTGCCTGGCGGGTAGTATTTGTCGAGGAAGGTGGCTACGATGTCCTTCCATGTGGAGACCTTTTCTGGTGGCATACACTCAAACCACTCCTTAGCAGAATCAATCAATGAGAATGGAAAAAGTCTTACCCGTATGGCATCGTCGTCGACACCATTTAATTTCAGAGTGTTTGCGATTTCCACGAATTTGGAGAGATGGCGGTTAGCATCTTCAGTCGCCCTACCTGCAAAAGGAGTTTGCTCGACCCTTTGGATAAGGGGCATGCGTAACTCAAAATTGTTAGCATCAATACGAGGGCCGTTAGGAAAAGTGATCATATTCCCATGATTGAACATGTTCATCACAGGTAATGTTTCTCTGTTCTTCTTTTCCATGGCTTCTCGGGCTGTTCTCTCCGCATCTCTCTCATCCATCAGCAACTTCACCATCTCCTGCAGCTTCTCAATATCTGTTCGATCACCCATTTTTCCTGATCCTTTTTCACTTCTTATTATTCTACGAGTTCTTTCAAGTTCTAAATCAAGCGGCTCTAAGATGTACTTCCCAGAACGCGTTCGCATACAAAACCTGCAAGACTCGAAAACAAAAACAAATTAAACTAAAAAAAAAATTAAAACAGAAAGCAATAAAAATCACGTGCGTAGCCGCGTTCCATCGTCGATCAAGCGTGACGGACGTAGACCGTGGACTGGGTTGTTGTAGTGTGAGTTCAAGCTGCAGAGACCCCGGTATTTATAGGCAAAAAACGTGCCTACCACTATTCAATACCCACCCAATCAATTGTTGAGTAGTAAATTTTGTAGGTAACACTACAATAAATTTAATCAATAAGGACGCAGATTTTAGGACGCAATTCCTTGCGTTGTAATTTTTCCAAGAATTGCTAAAATTTGAGACGCAGATAAAAGCGTCCTTAACTCAAGAAAGCATTGGAGACACATTATAAAAGTGTCCTTAATTAGATTGATTAGAGGCACATTAAAGTTCTCACACTCCCTCTACGATCTAATTAACCCTCTCTAATTAACCATCACTTCTCTCCCTTCCTCCACACAACCTCAATGTCGCAGCCCTAGCTTTGTCGTCGCATTTCAGCCGCATGTCGCCGCCGTTCCGCTGCTGCCGTTAACGGAGATTAAGAATTTATATTAAATAAATAGGAGAGATGAAAAAAGTAGGAAAGATAAGAGAGAGTAAAGTAAATGATGGAATAAAATAAGAGTGATTAGATGTTTTGTCTTTTGTTAAAAAAGGAAATGACTCAACTTTGTTGGGACGGACTAAAAAGAAATACGACTCAACTTTTATGGGACGGAGGGAGTACTTCAGATCTTCTTCATTTCTGGAAAATACCCAATGGTTTCATTCTTGCGGTACATTTTAGATCATGATTATACATGTTTGGATATTTATTTAGGCTAAAACAACCTGCATTTTATAGGTTGATTATTTAGTAACTGGGATCAAATCTTCGCACGTGCAGATGATGTGCTAGCTCACAACACAATATGGCAATGATGGTGATGGAGATCGTTGAGAGGTATGAATTATTTGACATTACATTGATTTTTCATGAACTGTTAAATTTTTTTTTGCATATATATGAGTAGTTATTATTAAAAATTGAATATGAGAGCTTTGTGGGAAGTGGGAACAGATATATTTTTGTTGAGGAAACTCCATCACAATATGGTGGACTAAGCAAAGGAGACTTTGAAGCAGCTGATAGTGTGAATGAGATTATTGTGAAACCTTCAGCTCAACACATTGTTGAATTTTCTACCAATCAGGTGAGCATTTTTTTTTTCAGTTTAAATAGTTTATTGAAATAAAAGTTCCTGATATAGTACTACTATATGTTTTATCTGAAATTGCCTTAGTGATTTGAAAAATTATATGTTGGCTGAGTTTTTGGAAGCACGGAAGAAAAGTCGGTTGTTGGATGGATGCTTTGCATTGGCAAAAGTATTGGAGTGTTGTTTTTTTTCCAGCTATACTTGGTATGCTTCTATTTGCTGCATGGCGATCTTGTGACCTCTGGATTTCATGTAATTTCCAGTGGCTTCTATTTTTCTTCAAAAACTATAGGATCAATTATAGTCATTCATTTAGCCATGTTAAGGATTTAACATAGATCAGAAGCACCTTTACACTTTAAACCCTTTGCTTTTCTATATTGTGCTAATTGATCATCCTCTGTTTTTGTTTGGCAGTGGAGTTGCTGGTTATATTGAATCAGAAGACAAATAGATTGTTGTAATCTTATTTGAACTGCTACGACTAAGTACATGACATTGATTACATATTTACATGTAAGAAATTGTAATTCATTATTTTAGCTTTCACTACCAACTAGAACAAAAATGTGACTGAGATAATCTGTTCAATATTTTTTCCCAACTGTTTTTCTCTCTCGCGTTAGCAAAAACCTATACATTTGTCGACAACTAGGGTCGCGTTAGGGAGTACTAATTTAGGGATATCACCTTAGATTGGAATATCATCTTAGAGTAGTGTTAAAATTAGAATTTAGGGACACTTTTCTTAAAAGTGTCTCTAATTTGTATTTAGGGACACTTTTTAATAGTGTCTCTAAGTTGATTTTTTAAGGACACTTTTTAAAAAGCGTCTCAAAATTATTTCACCGGCACTTACATTTTGCGTCCTTATCTTGTTTTGGCACACCACCACTAAGGACGATTTTTAAAGCGTCGGTGATATATTTAACAACATAAATTAGTGTCCCTAACTTAATAAAAAAGTATTTTTAGATGTTATTTTTGTTGTAGTGTAACCATCTCCATCAACATAAATGTGGGAGTAATAGGCATGAGTTATTGCACAGGCTTCGTACGGGTATTTGCACATATTTAAAAATGTATTACCATATGCATTTTATACTTGAGACTGCCCCAATGGCCCCAATGGCCTGCACGAAACTAAACTGAAACTATAATTGTGCATGGTATCGTCTTACCGTCACTCCATCGCATTGGTTTGTTTACCAAAATTAATCTTGTTAATATTTATTTGAACTTTATCACTGAGTATTTTTTTTTTATGTTAATTGATCACTTCTGTTTTGGCAGAATTAAGATCATAAACACGTTCATAAAAGGCATGCAATGGTTGGAGGCTATTAGATTCCAAAACTGAATGGTAATTTGATTATTAATTTATTTAAATATCTTTCTGATTGGTCAATTATATATACTCCCCCCTCCCATTTTTCTATTTCGATCCGTCCCACATAATTTGTCTCATTTCACTTTTTTACCATTTTTGGCAGTAGATCTCGTATTCCACTAACTTATTCCTATTCAGTTTTATTATAAAACTAATATATAAAAGTAGGACCCACGTTCCATTACCTTTTTCAACTCACTTTTCATTACATTTCTTAAAACCCGTACCCGGTCAAAGTGGGACGAATTATCTGGGATGAAGGGAGTAGCATTGTAGCTCAGTGATGTTCTACAACTTTAATGGGTCCTATGCACAACTGGGGTAATTTAGCAATTTATTCTTGTACTTCATTCCAAACTAATGGCCAAATTTGCAAAGTCGAATTAAAGATTCAACTTATTGTTCAAATTGTGTATTGCAGTCCGATTAACCCGAGGCTTTGCTCGATTAATAATCCATTCGGGCCCAATCATTTAATTAAGAGCAGGCCTAATCATTTAATCAAAATATACCCAACAAATTTTAATTTTTTTGAAGGCCCAATTCGATTCCTCTAGTCGTATGTGGTTCGCTCGACGTGGCTACCTTCCTCACTTTCCAATTACAGGTGTATTCTTTTATTTTCTGTACCTTATTTTAATTTAACTATATAAGTTATTTAAAAATAAATGAATATATCGAGTAAACGGATTGACAGTTCTAAAATAAATTACTAGTTAAAACACGGCATGGATTAAGATAATCTAGATGCATAATATCCTAATTAAACACAAGTTGTTTCGACCATGCTACCCACTAATGATGGCGGCATAGTCAAATTTTATTCTTCTATTATAAATACTATTTCATATCTTCTGGCATATGATTAGGGCTGGGGAAAAATATCGAAAAAATAATATATCGCTCGTATCGTATTGAAAAATATCGAAAAATTATCGAATTTTCGATATATCGTAATTTTCGATACAATACGATACCGTATCGTAAGTTTTCGATACGATAACGATATGAATTTCCTTATATCGCGATATATCGTTTTATATCGAAAATACGATATATGTCGAAAATTTTCGATATATCGATATATATCGATATTTTATTTTCGATATATATCGATATTTAACGATATATCGAATTTCGGTACGATATATTGAAATATCGATACGATAATGATATGAAATCTTTTTATATCGAAAGTTCGATATATCGAAACTTTCGATACGATAACGATATGAAATTCTTTTATATCGATATTTTCGATACGATACAAGATACAACGTTTTCGATACGATATATCGTATCGACCCACCCCTAGGCATGATGTATAACCATGAGCCCAACTTAATTGTTTCTAATTTAACTAATTAATCTCGGAGTAGCTGTCGATCATCACCACCTTCTTGAACGATTGTTTAACCAAATCATTAGGATTGTGATAGCAAATTAGTCAAAGTCAACCCTCAAAAGTCAACCCTCATACCTCCCTAAGAAAACACCTCCCACTCTTTATTTTTTTTTCCTTGACTTGGTCGATTATCACTGACATAAATATTTCTTGGCATAATCCAACTAACTTCAGTATTTCTGTCTAAAATTATTAGATCTCTAGCTCCATGGCCACCCACACTTTTTTCTCTCTTACCATCTTCATCCTAATATTCTTGATTTCTGCCAACGGTAAACATAGCTAGTTTATTATGTACCTACATTAATTTTGATGTGTAATTGAGTTCATGCTATTTATGGGAAATTCAGGTAGGTCGTTGCAGAAGAGTGAAATCGTCAATCTCTCGCATTTTACATCAACCGCCAATGCCAAAATCAAAGCAGTTTCCCGCGCAACTAGTAGCTCTTACACCACTAATTACAACGATGGTTAATTTTTCTCTATTTATTGTTTCATTTAGATGAATGCATGCTATCCTCAATTCCATAATTTGTATCTTCGCATTCAAATTATCACTAACAACTTTGACTTAATTTTATTGTTATTAAATTACTAATGTTGCAATGGTTTATTGATGTAGTATTGGGGTTGGGTGTATTAGTCTCACAATTTCCATCACTGCTAGAAACCACTCTGGATCCTTGCGTTTCTCCCATTTGGGATTGGATTGAATGCAATTCTGATCCCACACCACGTGTAATTGCTCTGTAAGAATTTCATTAATCAAATCTCTATTTTTTTTTAAAAAAAATTCTTACTACTTGAAACAATGATTTCGTTTCTGGAAATTTCAGGAATCTCAATAACAGAATGCTATATGGCCAGCTATATGACTTCAGTTCTATGGATGCTCTTCAGAGAATGTAAAAAATACACCATTTTATTTTCAAGTTTTTGCCTTTTTCTATTTGAATAAATTTACCCATGTATATATTCACATCCTTCAATTACAGTGACATGTCTCAAAACTTTATTTTTGGAAACATCCCCTCCTTCCTTGGCACACTTCCAGATCTTCAAGAACTGTAAGTCAATTAAACCATCATACAATATGGAGTAATATTCTTAACTTATTTTGAGTTTTTTTTCAATTAATATTTCAAGCTTTTAATCTATGTGTGTTAACCTAAATGAAATAATTGTCCCATTTCCAGCTAGAGCATAATCATATAATGAGATTTGTATGTAGTACTATTATAGGAGAATTTATGATATCAAATTATTATTCGTCATTTAATTTCGATTGTGATGCGCAGGAACTTGGCAAGCAATTATTTCGAAGGAGCAGTACCGGACTCAGTAGCATGCAACAAGAACTTGAACTTAACGTAAGCCAAAGCAATAAAAAAAAATCCATTTATTTCCATCATAATTAATTTTGATCCATTAACAAATTTTTGCAGTCTTGTTGGTAATAACTTCTTGACATCTACTGCGTGTTCGAAGTCCAACAAATCTCCATCTTCATCAGCAAACAGCGGAGGCGGGTTCCAAGTTCCGTCAGGCTCAAGAAAAACAAAAAAGAAGAGTAATCTGGGTGCAATATTGGGCGGCACGATTGCAGCATTCGTAGTTTTATGGGCTGCTGTTGGAGGTTATGCTATGTATCGTCACAAAGCCAATGCAGCAGCTGCTGTTGCGGATGCCAACAAAGGTATTTATTTACTCATCTTTTTTAGTTTTACTACTAGTTTATCTAATTTCATATAAGTACATATTTGAGGTGATATGAAATATTTATATGTGCAGATGTGCCCATGGAAGAGTTGCCCAAGAATGCTCATCCAAGTGAAATCAACCCAACATATTCATAAACCCCTTCTTTTTATTTCATTTCCTTTTTTCAGTTAAGAAATCAACAACTTTTCCTTTTGATCTAATTTTGTGTTTAACCGGTATTCTTTCTATTTAAATTTCTATTTCTTGTATTCTAGTTTAATTTTTTAATCAGGATGAACCCACGAATCTTAATTGCGTGATATGTAACATTTATAAATTAACTTAATTATTATGACTGCACATCGTCAACAATAAATAATTAATGCTACTAGATGAATAAGTTGTTGGCAAAGCTTATTTTGCAACTTGATCAACCTCGTTTGTACATTATTTTAACCGTTTATATGCGTTTCAAAATTTGTGTTTCAAATCTCACGTGGGGTAGTTTGATCAATTTATAAATTTATGAGGAAAATAATAAGAAAAATAAGAGGAAAAAAGAGAAATAAAAAACAGAAAACCGTTATTCTGAAAAAATCACGTGCCTCGATCCCACTATTCTGAAAAGTTAGCGAATTTAATCTTATATTTTGAAAGGTCAGCGAATATGATCTTATATTCCGAAATTTCTAACATTGTCACTGGAGTAGAAGGTATTCTTCATAGAAACTCATCCGTAATTTTAAGCTAATTAAGCTAAACTCGCAATTTCTCCATTCTATTCAAAATTTCGGGATAATTTGATTGGATCGGGATTATGTGTAACTAATTAAGCTAAACTCGCAATTTTACATAAGTAAAAATTAATATCATAATTGACTAAATGTAATAATGACGTTTTTAAATAGCCGAATGTTTTGTTCGCATGTACATAATTTCTCTCAAATCGTGGATTATGAGACAATTAAGAAAAATGTTAAAGTTATGATACAATTGGCATTATGAAATTACAAGATAACCAGAATTTGACAAAATTTCAATTTTTATAGTTTTACAGAAATTGATTATATATATAATAACCCAATTAAAAATACTAGTACTAAAAATCTCATATTATTTCAGCATATAAATCAACCAAGCCAAAAACCCAGAGCAAACGGCAAACCCCAAAACCTGAAAAAGAAAAAGGAAAAGAAAAATGGCGACACCTTCTTCGAAGAGATGGCTTCCTCTTGAAGCAAACCCTGATGTTATGAACCAGGTATTCGTGTTCACTTTTTTATCTTTTTTTTTTGTATAAATTTTCATTTTAAGTTTGTTGTAGGCACTAAGCTATATAGTTGTAGATTTTTAAATTTGAATTTGGGTGTTTGGAGTAAAATAGATCTCGATAGTGGTCATCTATGTATTAAAATTACCAAAACACGATGGGATGAATTGTGGAAAGATGAAAAAGCTACTAAAGAAATAGAAAAAAAAAAAAAAAAGATTGAGAAACGGTGTTATGGAGATTTAGTATTTTATGCTGAGTTATTGAAGAATGTTAATTGCGATGAGCAGTTTATTTGGGGACTTGGTGTTTCCCCGGATGAGGCAGAGTGCTTTGATGTTTATGGACTTGATGAAGATCTCTTGGCGATGGTTCCACAACCTGTACTCGCTGTGTTGTTCCTCTACCCCATTACGAAAAAGGTAAATTTACACATTGAGAATTTTCTAATTAAATTGGGATTCACTAATGGCATTTCATTGCAACCTCAAATACTTGCTTAAAATCCATTTTTTTGTTTAAATGTGATAGTTGTATTTGTGCATATGCATATGTGATATGACAATACTGTGTTTGTTACAGAGTGAGGAAGAGAGGATTCAACAAGATAGTTCGACCAAGGTAATTACTACTACCCCAATGTCGTATCAAGAGCTTATTATTTTGGACTAGTATTTTTTTTTGTTCTCAGTTATCTATGAATGGGGTGAGTCATAGTTATTGTCTTTTGAAAAAAGAATTGGAAGCTGAGTAGTTGCTGAGATATCATGCTTACAATTGCATTTACAATTTCCTGATCTGCAGATTTTTTTAACCTAATAATATCATGTCTGTGCAGTCTGTTTCTTAATTATAAGCATGTGTTAATAATTAGTTTCCCTAGTGCTCTAGGCCATTCCTGGACTCTAATCTTGGAAATATATCTATATTATAAAAGTGTCAAGCATCTGTGTCTCTGGAACTCAAACTGCAATGTTGAACGTAAACATTGCAGTTTTTATAAGTCGTTTGCTGGATGCTGGATGTATAGATAATTTAAAGCTAGTTAGGGTGAATGGGTTTCAAGTGATAAAACATCTTATAAAGACATCTACTGATTGATGGAGCTCACTATAGAATCTAGAACGCAATCACAAGGACTTCGAGTAGGCTAGTAGCATTGCCCGCATCCCATTTGTTATCTTTCTAACAGTACTTGCAGTTTTCCACTCTACACCATAAGAAACATAGTCTTATGAATGGTGCTACTACAGAGTATAGATTTGAATGAATCACAAGTTTTAGATCATTTACTTAACCGTGCTCTATAATTTGTAAACTCAGATTCAATAATTAGTTTCCTGAAAATTCTTTGTTTCTGTTGGTAATAAGCACCCGTATACTTGTTATGTATATTAGTATATATGTCCTGGTTGCTTTCTGAATAATGGTATATACAATTTCTGTGGGCTCTTACAGGAATCTATTGGTGGACCTTACTTTATGAAGCAAACTGTAGGAAATGCCTGTGGAACTGTTGGACTTCTTCATGCTGTCGGCAATGTAACTTCTGAGATAAAACTTGGTAAGCTCTAGGGTTTCAAATAGCCTTCTTTGTGATTATTTTCATGTTACGAGGAGTTCTGTGAACCTCATATTCGTACTTTGCCTGAAAAGTCGTCTGCTTTGATTGAACTTTTGAGTCTTGACGTTCAAACAGCCTTTGCAGTTTGCACAGTGTAAAATGTGGGTAATGCTACTTTAGATCATATCTGCTAATACGCATTGCTCAGTAGACCCTTTTTAAGCTTCTACATGGTCAAGTGACTTCAATTAGGGAAGCTATTGGGTGATTCCCGACCCCTTCCTTCATATGTGTCTTTGATTACAAAGCCTGATTATAAACAACTCCTGAAGAGTTGACATATTAATGATCCATTTCTTGTCTGAAAACCAAGGAAAACAAGAATCGAAGGATTGAACAGACGACCAATACTAATAATAGATGATTGTATCATATGAGACATGGGAGGTGGTATTCTGTAGGGACGTCCATTCAGCTCTAAACCAGCTGATTAGAACCAAAAGGTTGTAGCCCGAAATGGATTTGAGCCTTTTGGCCTGAGGAGGCAGTCTGGCTGGCCTGATTGGGTTCCGTACTGGCAGTTTTTAATGTTTTGGGTGATAACTATCCTTGGACAAATCTGATTCATGAATAGTCGGATGCATTGGAAAGCCAGCTCAACAAGAAGAGATGGTGATCATTTCAGTGGGTGTCAATAGGTAATTTAGAAAATCTACTAAGTACTAACATTTATTGTAACTCGTCAGCGCAACCAGCAAGTTAGTAAATGAAGTTGTAGGGTTTGGTCCAATTATTTTTTCTAGCTCATACCCAATTGAACTGAACAGCATAGTGCCATAGACTCAGTTACCCAATTGCTGGATAGAAATCGAGTAGGTTACCCTATTGATATCCCTAGTATGGTGACTACTGACTAGCTGTCGAGTTGATTGTGAGGTTAAGAATATTCATGCTTCGCTTTAATTTCTTCTCTCTCAGGGCTCAGGAATGTGTAATATCTTCAAGAAATGTATTAAAATATGTTCAAATGTGCATGCTTTAAGTTTCTTCCATGAACTGTGATATGCCATGTTTAGGTTGTCAGTTGTCTGTTTTGTTTGTGTTGTTTTCCAGTTGAGGGGTCTTACCTGGACAAATTCTTCAAGGCTACTGCAAATATGGATGCGTCACAGGTCAGAGTGCGCCTTGCCATCTTCTCTGTCTCATTTCCATCTAATATTTCTAAACTAAATGAATCTGCAGCGTGCAACATTCCTTGAAAATGATAGAGAAATGGAAGATGCTCATTCAGTGGCAGCAACTGCTGGTGAAACTGAGGTTAGAGTTGGACATTTGCATGAAATTTAAAGGCATCTACTGTTTCTGTTTTTGTGTCTATTATTGTTTCTGTTTTTGTTTCCTTTTTTTTCTAATCAACAATTTAACCTTCAGTTAACGATGTGACTTGTTAACTGAATTGATGAACCAACTTTTTATATTATCTGTTTTTATATTTTACTCATAATGCACTGTCCATAAGGTATTATAGTTTCCATTCTAGCATGATATAGTATTGTGCATTTAGTGTAATATCTTTCAAATATAGATGAATTCCTTTTCCACTGTAGTTACATTAAATGGGCCGTTCAGTCTTTGACTCTGCTCCTGGCGCAATTTCTTCATTTACCTTAGAAGTTGGGTGCTCACAATCACTTCAAGATTGTCATGTAGTGGTGATAGAGGAATGCCTGTTAGTTATATCGCATACTATATGTATGTGCATGACCAACATGTAAGAACAATAAAAAATACTTGTAAGAATAATGGCGCTGCTACTGGAAAGGGACAGAATATATCGAGCAAGATAGAAAATGAACATAGAGCACAGGAAATATTTTAAATAGAAACTAAAAGAATAGTATAATCATCTTACGAGGCCCTACGGAAACTACCGTCCTATACTACTTTTTCCAAGACCCACAGATCTTCTGAGGAGAAGCTAATATATTACCATTGAAGAAGACTCATTACTCATAACAAACGGAGACTCTTAATCCAAATAAAACTCTATGAGATAACCTTATATCTGAGAAACTCAAACTCTAAGAGATAAACTTATGTCTAACAAACTAATGACTAGACTACTAAAACAATAAACAACTACTAAAAGATAAAACAGAACAGGGAACGAATAATGAATATTGCAGGAAATTGATCAGTATCATTTGTGTTTTCTGTGCACACTGCACACTATAGATCTGTTCAAATGCGACTTGAGATATAGTTTGCATTAATACTCAATACCAAAACTGAGTCATAGAATTTTCTCAGGAAGCAGTTGAATCTTGACCCCTGTTTTGTTTATTTTCTAATTATGAGTTTGTATTATAATATGGATCGAGAAACTAAGAATATTTTTATCCCTTCAATTTGACAGGCATCAGATGATGTTGACACACATTTTATCTGCTTTACATGTGTAGATGGTAAATCTCTCTCTCTCTGTGTGAGTGTGTCATTGTGTTGTGTGAATTTAATTAGTGAAATTGTATTATTGCGATTGTAGGGAAGACTGAAGTACTGGCTCACTTATATGTGCTGTGCATAGATATGTATTTGGATATTTGTTAATTGTTAGTTTCATTGATTTGATAACTATATTCCTTGGGATTAACCTAGATATTGAGTACGACCAGCTCCTAGAATAAAAACTACTGGTTACTTTCACATCTTCAGAATTGCTAATTGACACAAGGTTCAATGTCTGCATGCTATATGGTGGTTCGAGTGGGAGCAGTGTCAAATTAAATGTCTCCATCATAGCATAGTGCATACTTCTACTTCAACTAATAATCTTGGATTGGTTAATCAACAACTGGATAGGCCTTTCCTTCTCACTATTGATTTTTTCACTTGAGGTTGCAATAAGTGAGAACAAATCAACCATATTGATATGCGTTCAACACTTAATTTTATAGGACAACTGTACGAGCTTGATGGAAGGAGGGCTGGGCCTATTTCACATGGCACATCTTCGAGTAACACCATATTACAGGTAATGTTGCTCACTTCTTCCATTCCTCTATGATCTCCACTCTCTTGTTGGAACTAGATGGAAACTCGTCGCTGTGCTTGTGGTAATGGAATGTTGACTACAATCAACTTATGCTGCTTGCATTCCTCCTTGTTTGATGCTCCCGTTTTGCTGTCCTTTGTCATGCTGGTTATTGATATGCAATTTTGATCACAGGATGCTGCTAAAGTTATTCAAAAGTTTATCCAGAAAAACCCTGATTCAATAAACTTCAATGTTATTGCTATTTCGAAGAAAACTGGAGCATAGAGATGTTTCAAAGAGTGATGTGTTGGTAGGAACAGCAACTTTTACTTTCTTGTGGTTATGAACCCAGAGCTTCTATTACTATATGAATGCGGTAGTTTGCATTTTCTCTTTCCATTCTTAATAAAGCAATCATGCTGTGTTTCTATAATCTAAAATGTTGTGCTATGTTTTTTATTTATTTTTTAATTCTTGTTTTATCTATTCCTAAGATTTGGGTTTAAATGTACCGCTTGGGTTTAGGGTATTTATTCCGTTTATGTTAAGGAAAATTAAAAATATCAATAATTTTTTTATTGTAACTAAATACTACATAAAATAGAACAAACAATGCTAGACAATGACGAAGCTCATATACTATCTACTATTCACATCATGAAACTCATGGCTGACCAAGTAAAAGTAAAACTCAAACTAAAAAATACTCCACTAATTAAAAGAAGATGGATTATCATACTGAAACGTGTAATTTAGAAAAAAATGATTTGATGAATTGTTGGTTAATTAAACTTTGATTTATCTTGAAGTATTAAATATGATTTTAAAAATTACACGATACCTCAAAACCAAACTTGAAAAATTTAAGTTTGGATGCAAATCGGTTCATAGATAGAGCCCAGATAACTCAATCCTTTATCCACAATTTTTTTGATATTCCAATTATAGAAAATAATTTATGTATACAATTCAATAGTCGTCAATGAATTTGAATTAAAAATACAACGGACGTATCTTAATTTGAGAGAAAATAGCAACAAATCCTAGTCAGTCACGTGTTTTTTAAAATTTCAAACCAAGATTTCTTCACTGGAATCATATTTCTTAATTTGAATTAGAAAGATACCATGGCTTAAATAAGCTCTCTCTCTTCCTGTTCTCTCTCCAAACGAGGTCACTTGTAACCAAATCATATAGTGGAGACCTGCATTTGCATGTAGAAATCTGGAATTAGCTTTGGAGAATTTCGAGAGGGGTTGTTCCTTTGCTTTCTCATACTTCTATTCCCTTTTCAACTAGAAAAAATGGCAGCAACTATAGGGATTATGGATAGTGCATACTTCGTTGGGAGAAATGAGATCCTTGGCTGGATCAATGACAGACTTCAGCTCAATCTAACTCGTATTGAAGAGGTAAATTGAAATATATTCGCAATGTGTGAAGAAAACCTATTTTGAGATTTGCTTTTTTCGCTAACTTTTTTGTAAAGCAATTTCTATGCTCCTATGTAATTCTCCATTTGATTAGGCGTGTGCTGGCTGATATTGTTTGTTTACAGTGGGTTGGTAGAAATTATTGCAGTCGAGATTTCGCCTTGTGTCCAATTCTGAAATAATTTGGTTTAATTCATAAATTAGGTGACGGAAATATGTAGATTTAGTCGAATTTCTTGTGATAATTTTACCATTTTGTTAATGTATTGTTTTGGAGGGTGTTGCTGAAGCTGTTGGTTGAAAATATGATTGAGAAATATACTGTAGAACTTTTTGAGGATTTCATTCTATTTGAAAATGCATAGTCAAACAAAGAAGTAGCTGTGTGTGTAGGTCCAAGTTACATAGATTATCTGCACTAACCAAGCTTCTTTCATGCTTTTAATCAAGCTCTATATTTTCATCATATCATGTAAATGTTAGGAAGTATTTGCAGGTTGAACTAGATGTCGTGAAATACTAGACATCATTCTGATCAGCCACTTATTGAGGCAATACTTTCGATTCAGAGACATTTAGTTGTGCACAAAATCTAATAGCTAACCTTCTGTATAGACTGTGGTACTCTCTTGCCACTTCATTTTGCGAGGACTGCTATCTGGATTTACACTGATGAAGCATGTGACACACTGTACCAAACAAATTGTGAATGGTGCTTTAATTATGAGTGTTTTGTTTATGCATTATGGTAAAAGCCAACATATATCTCATTGCAGATTGGCAACATATGTTTGATTGGTAGTATTATTCTTTGTTTTAATCTATCTCTAACTGTGATATCCAAAGATGATTTTTGTTTTACAATTGATCTTTCTAGATGTTTACGTACTAAATCAATAAACTTCAACTGCTTTTGAAAATGTGTCGCTAGTTCACTTTTAAGTGCATGACACAAATTAACTGCAAATTTGTAGGCATATGAAATACAGATGATTTAGTATTTGGATACTGGAAACTAGTATCCTGCATTTACCACAATTATCAGAGTATGGCTGTTAGTGGACCGAACAATCAGTATTGCATACAGTATATATCAACCTACCATTAGATGTTCTCCCTGTACATTTTGTAGAGGAGAGCCTGTTAGCAGCAGAAACTTTGATAAATCTTCCTATCAGTGGCTAGGATGCTATCACTGACGTTTGTAATGAAGCTCATTTAAAGCATATTTTACAGAATTAACTGAAAAGAAGGAAGAATAACTCCTCTTTTTTATGTAGTAGTACTAATTTGGATAATGTATATCTATTATCTGTACATGTAGAAATATGTATATAGGAACACAAATATATATTAACACCGCCTTTTTCTATCATCTTGTGTAAGATTATATGTGAATGCTATATGTCCTTTTTCTTTGACTGAAGCGTTACGCTTGGTTGATATTGTGTTATATTCTCACTATATGTGTATCCCCATACAGGCTGCATCTGGGGCTGTGCAATGTCAGATGATGGACATGACTCACCCAGGAATTGTTCCTATGCACAAGGTGATGACTTCATTGTCCCACTTTCTCCTGTTTTTGCTCACGTCCCACAATGTCGAGGCATTTCTGACATCATTCAATTGTAGGTGAATTTTGATGGTAAGACTGAATATGATTTCATCCAGAATTACAAAGTGCTTCAGGATGTTTTTACAAAACTCAAAATTGATAAGGTACTCCTTTGCGTGGTGCACCTATTCTGTTTAATTTTGTTTTCCATCTAAGTAGAATTACTACTATGAGATTGAGAACACATATCCCAACACACATTCCAATCATTAATAAGCTTCATTTAACCTTTCTTGCCATGTTTTATTGGAGTGTAAAGTCTTTGACATATATTTTTGCCCTACCACAATTCCAGCATACTCTACATGAAAATCACATTACTTTTCTTATTTCACTTTTTAATTGTTGCAGCATATTGAGGTCAACAGACTCGTCAAAGCGAGAACATTGGACAACTTGGAGTTCCTGCAATGGCTGAAACGCTATTGTGATTCTGTAAACGGGGGCCTAATGAATGAGTAACCACCTCCTTTAACTGCTGATTTTAGATTCCACCTAACTGAAATTAGTCAATGAATCACACATTCTTTTTCTTGAGTTTCCAGGAATTACAATCCTGTAGAGCGCAGAACTAAAGGTGGTAATAGAAGTGTCAGGGGTCCCCTGAAGAACTCTAAGTCATTACAAACAAACAACTCTGTGAACTCCAGCTCATACGATGCAGATCAAGTGGCTCTTAGAAGTAGTACAAGTAATAACTCTGCCTGTTCTTTTTCCCATTTTCTTTGTAACTTAAGCTTTCATGCTCAACAAATTCTGACCTTCAGGCACTGGCGCGAAGCATATGAAGCCAGGGGCCAATGATACCTCGTCCAAGGTCCAATCAATGACCAAGGAGGTAATACCAGTGGACTTTTTTTCGTACACTATTTTCTAAAATGTTGCTATTGGCCTTATCAATTTCAGCTTGTGTATCAATAGAAAACATCTTTACGTGACATTTTCCTGCCAGTCTCATGTTCTGGAGATAGATATGCTTGCTCTGTACAATGATCTACCATTACTTTTGTGTACTCAAATAATCTGTAGTTGTATTATTTTTCTTGGCCATCCCTTTGCAACTTTTCTGCTATTTATGTTTGACAAACGACCTTGTAAATCCAGTTTTTTATCATTGCTTTCTTTAAACGTTGATGTTTTGCTTTGTTTGATGATGTTATGTAATTTCAGATAACTGATCTCAAAGTTTCAGTCGATCTCTTGGAAAAGGAAAGAGACTTCTACTTTGCCAAATTACGTGATGTGGAAGTGCTTTGTCAGGCTCCTGAGTTAGAAAATCTTCCGGTAAGCAGTCCTTAGCACAATCACATTTCCTGGTACTAGTGTACTATAATTGTCACACGACACAAACCCAGTAGTTCTTTCTGAACTCTCAGCTTGTGCTGTATATGTTAAGTTAACACGACGACCTCATAATCACAAACACTCTTCTACCTGTCAACTACCGTCATTGTGACTGTGTGATGCACATTTGAGTCGAGAAGCTTAAAAAGTTTGTGTAACAACGTAGTTACCATGATGTCATCTATCCTTGTTCTCTTTTCTAAACCAATACCTAACTCATTGGTATATGCATGTTGCAGATGGTTGTAGCAATAAGGAAGATTCTATATGCTGCAGACGAGAACAAGGACGCACTTGCAGAGGCGCAAGAAATAGTGTCTGAGTTGATGAATGCAGAGCAAACTGGGTTATCCGATGATAGCGTGAAAACTAACTCAGAGTAGTTTAAAAGGAGGTGACATGGAAGAAAGGATGCCAATTCTCTTAATTGCATCATTCTAGTTCAGTAAATCTGCTGAATTTGGAAAGCATTGTAACTTTTGTTGGAAATTTGTGTGGCATTTTGTTCTACAATTTATGACAATTTCTGGAATTCTGGTTTCTTATTAATGAACTTTCATCTTTGACCGATTTGATATCCTAAGTCCATGTTTGGTAGGGGTGATATCTCACGATTTCCATCCCTAGTGAGTTATCACCCCTCTGACCGATTTGATATCCAAATTGTATGAAACATCTGAATCAATTTCTCGATGATAGTATTGAAGGTATTTAACCTTTTGTATTTTGACCTTTATTTGTGACATTGGTCAGAAAAAATTGTAAACTCTCGTACAAATTGAGTAGTGTAGGTGATAATTTTGAATGATGAATTGCTAGTAAAGTTTGAATAAAATATACAGGATACAAACGAAATAGTAATAGATGAAATATTTATATTTTGGAGGGTTAAAATGTTAGTGGAAAATTGCAATATTCGCATTAGTAAAATTATTTAATATTGAGGGGAATCAATCGACTCCAAACATCTTAAATTGATAAATTCGACCATCAAGCCGAGCATTGAGGTTCAATTGAGGAAAGAGATGGAGAAAATGATGTTGATGAGATCGTTGAGCCGGTTAATCGTGCGCAGATCTCAAGTGTTTTCATCCTCCGCCGCCGCTAACCAAAAAATCCGCCACCTCCACTTCTCGTCTCCGTCAGTCCCCGCTTCTTCTCCGAATCAAAGTAATTATCTTTTTATTTGTTTTTTTGTTTTGGATTATCTGTGTTGAAATTGAGGCCTGTTATTGTTCTATCTCGATATGGGCGATGGATATGGCAATTCTCTTGGTAATCTGTTGTTTTTCATTTCTGTGTTGCTTTTAGTAAATTTCAGCGTTTTTTTGGTGTGGAATATAATGAGATATCGTTTTGCGATTGCTATGTTTCCAGTAACAGGCGCAATAGGGTTTTCTGGATTTTTTAATCTAAAAGAGATGGGCTTAGTTTAGCTATAATCGGATTCCTTCTCATTTTTTAAGTGCATAATCAGTTTTATCGTTAATGAAGGATGAAATTAACGAAATTGTTAATTTTCTACTCATATTGCTCTTGAGTTTTGTAAGAAGCAAAAAGAAATAGTACTAGGAACTTTCTTCATTATGTTCCAAAATCTGTATGTGAACTGAAACCTTTATGAGCTGATTTTTGTATGTGTTTTTAATCAATGATTTATCTCGACACTCTAAGGAAGAAGGCGAAGGAAGTGTTTCCATTCCCATGCTCAGTTCCCTAGAACTTGTTATTTTTTGCTTCTGTTTTCAATCTGCAACATTTACTCCACTGTTATTAGGGATGAATATCTTCTATTTATACTTATCAGTGGACATGATGCACATGGGTATAGTTTTACAGAACATGGTCTAGGGTGGTGAAATCAGGATAATTTTCAGGTGGACACCGATCATACTATGGCCTACTTGCATCTCTCTCTAATAGAAATTATGCGCAGGAAAAATTGATTCATATGTCATTATTGTAATACATACTGTTTAATCAGAGCCTGTTATGATACGTTTTCTTGACTATTCCTTTTATGATATGTTTCATAAGCTGTTTCTATGGCTATCTTCACCTAGATTAACAGATTCTTTTTTTGGTGCATGCCACTTATGTACTTTTGGTATTTCTCACCTATAGATTTCCAGCATCCTTTTGCACAACACCTATGCGGTATTCGCTCTTTCAGTCACGATATTTCCAATTTCCCTGCGATTGAGGACCCGCAGATTAAACGTGCCTTCAAAGACTTGATGGCTACAAACTGGGATGACCTCTCACCAGCAGTCGTCCATGACGTGAAGAAGGCATTATCCAAGAGCACTGAAGACAAATCTGCCCAAGATGCCCTGAAAGATGTTTTCCGAGCAGCAGAGGCTGTTGAGGAATTTACGGGGATTGTCATGTCTTTGAAAATGGAATTAGATGATGCCATTGGACTTAGTGGCGAGGTAATATGAATTATGATGGTTTTGATTCTGTAGTATGTTTCCTGGTTGTGTCTGATAATCGGGTTTTGGCAGAACGTGAGACCACTGCCAGAAGACTATCAGAAGGCAATTAAGACACTCTTCAGCAGATACAATGACTATTTGGCTGCATTTGAGCCAAAAGAAACCTATTTGAAGAAGAAAGTCGAGACAGAGTTGGGATCAAAGATGATATACTTGAAAATGAGGTGTGGTGGCCTTGAAGCTGACTGGGCAAAGGTATAATTCCTCTTTCATAATTATTGATGCAAAAACTTGAGTTTTTTCGTAATGCGTCCAATTAACATTTCATCACTTAGGGTTTTTGATGAGCCTTGTAAAGTTGAAAACAACCAAATTACTTTTGAATATAAAGGGGAAAACGTAAAAACTTGTTGCTGATGATAGTGGAGCGTACATTCAATTACTATCACATAGGTATGATATCATTTTGATGATTGTCCTCCAGCAGAGATATGCACCCATATGCTTCTTATCTTTGGGACGTAAAACAATTTGTAAGCCTGAATGATTAGGTAAATCTTAAATCGGGAGCTAGCCACACCCACTTGTAGGAATTTTAGCTTCCACCATTCTTGTCAATTAGCTCGAGGTTAAGGATTGAGTTTCTGGCACAAAATATTTGTTTCCTGCAAATATTATTACTGATCTCACAATCGGAAACCTTGTCACTGCTTAAAAACGTGAATTTATCTTTGCTTTCCTTTTCATGAAATTGCAGGTTACAGTCCTCGGAACTTCTGGACTCTCTGGTTCTTATGTTGAGCAACGAGCATGAACTTCAGAAGACAGGTCACGAAATATCTGCTTCTGTAGTTATATGCAATTTTTAAACAGTTGCTGTTAAAGAAGGTTTCTTCTGCCATTTTTCGGTTTCTTGTAACTTGTATGCTGAAACTAGTCGTACCATAAAGTTAGTCTAATAAAAATTACAGCAAACTTCTATGCTCTCTGATGTTGTTTTGATTATTCCGAGTCTGTGTTTGATTGGATTATCAAGTTTTTTTAGTTACATCTTCATATTAGTGTTGCATTTGAAAAGAATCAATAACACCTTTTGTGTTCTAGTCTCCCAGACTGAAGTTGTTCTTGATGATTCTTCCCCTCGTTTATATATGGCTTATTTGTTTTATTAAAATAACCATCTTTTATCCATTTGGATTAGTTAAAACCAATTTTTGAACTAAATACTACTATAAGGTATTAATATTTGAGGGTATGAACGTGGAGGAGTAGACATAAGGGACCATGCAATGGGGGCAAAGGCCAATAAATGGTCCCATTAATTTTGAAAATTTCGACCACTCTTTAAGTTAATGTTACAAATTATTGATTATGATGCTCTATGCATAGTTGGCTTCTCGAATTAACTTTGTAATGTTTCACAAAATAATAAATAAATTAATACTGACATACTCATAATTTCGCATTTTCCTGTCTGGCAAAATGACATTTCTAAAACTTGATTTGATAGAAGTGGAACATATTCTGCACTATACAAATTACAATTTAACACTCATTTCTTTTAGCTATATTATAGGGAGTAGAATATGGTTGGACAATGTAATATAATTATTTTGATACCCGTTTTTATATTACAATAGTTTATTTATTGATATTAAATATAGTAACATACTAACATGATATCGCGTGACAGTCCCAAAATGCATGGGACAATCATATTTTCTAGCTAAGTCTTCGTGAAAATGTTTCACACAGAAAAGTTCCTTTAGGTAAATGTTCGAATAATAATTTTGGCCTATGGTAGTACTTCGAGTCAATCCATTTTTATTCACAGAATACTATTCCAATTTTTGTAATAATTTACTAAACTATCCTAATTTCATTCACAGAACACTATTCTTAAATTAAATGCATAATTAGGCTAATTAAATATTTAAGTAAAGGTTTTTATATAGGTATAGATTAGTGGATCATCATAGTGTATTATGATGTATACATTTCTTAATAACAAGCAAAGTACAATTTCCAAACTAAACAAAACTATCAAATGATCAATCACGACCCTAAGTTTATTCCTGAAGATTTATGTCATTATAGAACAAGACCCACAAACACAATCATATGTGGACCAATAGAAGTGAATCAAATAAACGCCAACTAATGGAAAATCATTAGGAAGATGAAGTGGGATTAGTGGACGTTTTAGAAAGCCAAATTTAGCAAAAAAAATATTGTACATGCTAACGACTTAAGACGTTTCAATTAGGCCCCAAAAATATTCGACGTAGACTAGTTAATAAGGGTTAGTTTCCTAAGAGAAGACAAAAAATCACATAAATACTAATTTTGAGGTTACAAGATCTCAAGTAATGGGACCTAATTAGTTGTACAAAAATTGGTCCCAGCCCCATGTGACATTTTAGTACGGCAATATGACATATTGTATGTCAATATATTATGATGTTATGACACCAAACATCAATCCCAATTAAAAATCGCACAATAAAAAGGCTGGTGAAATAGATGGTGTTTAATGGATCCCAAAGCCAAGTTGCATGGAAATGCCCAACTGCTTTTCTTGGATGTTGCACCACTTGATTATGGATTTTTTTTTATATCTTGTTTGGAATAAAACAAACTAGAGGAGGACTTCTTTTTATGTCGATGTATTAGGTTCATACTTTATGGGATTATATAAAGAAGAAGAAATATATCGCTTATTTGCTATGTATAGCTAATGAAGAAAAGTAATCACTTTATAAATATGAAATACAACATTCTTCTTGATTTTGATTTGAGTATAAGTTTGTGTGTTGAATAAGAATATTATTGTAACCGTTTAATTTGAACGGTCACACAATCACACACTCAGATCTTCGTGTAATAGGCGAATCACAAATTTTTTTTGAATTCATGTATTTGCATAAATGTTACAATCTAGGGGGGATGGTGAGGTGTTCGTGACATGTCATCACACGTTAGACAATTTTGTCGAAAAACTACCTTACTTAGCAAGCATCATCACATGTATCCTGCAAACCTTTGTAGACGACTAATGTGATAATAATGATGAGTTACCAAATTTGTAGTAGTATATTAAAAAAAATGAGATGAAATTGAAAATAGAGGAGTCATGAATTGGAAGGAGACCATGTATTTAATATCCAACAGTGAGGTCTTGGAAATGCCAGCAAATGGTTGCACTTTAGTGTTGGAATATAGTTAGATTTACGACAAGGATGATTGATTTACATAAAAGTAGAAATAGATAAGTCGAAGCTAGCTAGGCTTGGGTGTGACATGTTACAAAGAAAACGTACGTGAAGCTAGTTTGAGTTAACTTAACTATTATGGTGGTCCATTTATGACTTTTCTTTTGCATCTATGTTTCTGTTTTTTTCTCATTCTTGAAATGGACGGCTATTATTTTGCTCAATTAAAGTAGTATTCGATGTTATTGTTTGACTTGTATGTATATTGTATAGGCTATGTGCATATTTTGAAAATTTATAAAGCTAGACGCCAAAGCATGTTTAATTTTGAACTTGCCATTTCAATACTCTCCTCCTAACTACCCAAAAATGTGTAGTGAGAGTGACTTATTACTGAATCTAATTGCGGACCCTTGGGACGAGACGAGTCGAGAACGGGACACGTTGCGAGCGTTCCGCCCCGATCATGTGATATAAATGTGGCAAATTAAGTTAAAGAAACCCTAAACATCTATCTATACACATTTTGGATAACTTAGACTACTCTTTCAATAGAGCTAATTGTCATGGGCCCATGAGAAAATCAATGGTCTAGATCAAACCCAAGTGGGCCAGACTTAGTGGGCCAAACTAAAACCCACCACCGATCTCCTTGGCGCCAGCTATGCCTCCTCTTTTTCTTCCATTATTATTATAACGAAATTATAAAAGAAAAGAATAGATATTTTAATTTGGCAAATTTTCCAGCATGTGGGACCCACCACCTGAGCCAACACCTGGAAGCTGATAAGGTATGGGCCCCCACGCAGCCCAATTACCCTGGCCCATCACTCCTCAACACTTTAAAATATGAAAAAGAAATTTCTTTTAATCATAGACTGCAGTCAAAAATAAAAATAAATCATGGTAAGAAAATATTAAAAAAAGGAGACTGAGATTTCATCACTTTGTGATAGGTTTCCTATGCTAATGTCACTGTTTCATTTCCCCCAAACTAGTACACAACTATTTTCTGCAACTGTTTCGATCTCGATTTACATATTGTATGCACTAGTAGATAGAGTAAATAGAAATTACATATGGTGGTAAAGATAGACCCATACTATATAACGTGGGAAATATTAGAAATTTTACTACAAGGTCAAACTTTGACCTTTACCCTTGTTATATAAAGTAGGATGGATCGTTAGATGCTAGAATTAAATATCAAAAGTACATATTGAACATGCATTTAGCTTGTTTTTGTGAAGCAAACCTACCACAATTGATACAAGAAATAAAGTACTTGGATGTAGCTAGTGAAATTTAATAAAGTTATAATTAAGTATATTTGGGAATCACTAGTGAGATCTAATTCTTCACCACTTATAGGAAAGTTATGAGTTTATTCAAGAAATTTAATTCTTCCATTGCTCACAATTGATGATATAGAATGAAAATGTGTAGGGTGTGGGAGACTCTATTTTGCACTTAAGAGAATAAATATACGTATGTAGAGGTAACATGCAAATAATCAAATCATACAATTACATTTATCTCATTGTAATTTGATGATCTTTAAAGATCATCAAATTAACCATATATAGTGATGAAATATTGTGTCGACAGGAAGGAAAGAAAAGGAGCAAAAATCAAATTGTGACTACTTCACAAAATCAGCTCAATAATCCCAACTGTTAAAAACATGTCCTTCCCCAAACCCTAAAAATCATCTATATTTATCACACACCACTTGAAAAAAATTGAAAAAAAAAACAAACCCAAAAAAAAAAAAAAGAGTTGATGAATTTTTGAAGAGAGTAATAAATTAATCAAACCTCACTTGTGTGTTTTACACATCCAAACTACACAAAACACCCCTCCTCACGAGTGGTGGCTGGTGTCTTCGTGCCGATCATCGCCCCCGTGGGACCCACTCGCCTGCGAATCCGACATTCCTCCACCTCCTCCTCCTCCTCCCCGGTACTGATTCAACCCCGCCAGCATACCTAATTGCCCCTCCCCCATCCCATTCCCTCCGCCACCGCCGCCGCCTAATTGCTGGCTCGGCAGCAGCGCCACCGGCGCCGGAAAGTTCATGAAATGCAAGCCGCTGGAGACGCTCCCTCTATACAAAGCGGCGGCGGCGTTGCTATTATTGATGCTCGGAAACGTCCAAATCGGATCGCCTCCGATGACCTGATTGTTATTCGAATTCGCCACCATCCAGAAATTGGCCGGAATCGAGGCGTGGCTGGCCGGCATCGCTCCGGTGCTCGATTGCAGCAGGTAGCTCCCCATCTGGTGCTGCTGCGGGTGAATCTCCTGCTCCGCCCTCCTCTTCCGCCCCATGCCGTCGTCCAGCTCCGTCAAATCAATCGAATTTTCCCGCGCTTCCTGCTTCGCCTGCATCAAGCTAGGGTTTAGGTTCGCCGCCGCCGCCTGAAAATTGAGGAGCGTGGCGCCGGGGGAGGCGTCGGAGGAGAGGGGGAAGAGCCCCCGGCGCTGCGACATGGCGTAGCTGGGGCTGAAGTAGGTGGATCTCAGCTGCGACGGCACCGACATGCTCGACCCGGAGCTGCGGAGGGATATGTTGAGCGAGGTGAAGTTCGCAGGGATGGTGCCCGTCCCCGTGGCCGCGATCACGGCCGGCTCCGCCTGCTGGAGGAGCCACTCGATGGTCTCTCCGTCCGATTTGTGTCCCAGCTCGCGCGTCAGCTGGAAAACCCTAGCCGCGCACAGGGCCGGCATGCGGATGCGACGCCCCCGCCCGTCCACCTTCGTGTGCCGGTCTTTTGTGGATGTGCGCTTCGGAGGCGGCTTTTTGGATGCCTCCGTGGCGGTGACCATTTGGAGAGAGGCGGAGGCGGAGCGATTAGGGTTTGAGGGTGGGGCGGAGTCGGAGGCGGAGATGGATTCATCTTCTTTCTTTTCTAGTAATTGGAAGGGGAAATTAGGGCGGTTGTTGTTGTGGTGGTGGTGGTGGTGGTGGAGATGATCATCACCTCCTTCCATGATCACATTTAGATATAGTAGTAATAAGAAATGGGATTTTTTGTGATACTATAAGTATAACCCCACTTCTTAAAATTAAAAGCCTTTCTTTTTTTCAAAAAAAAAGGAGTGTATATATATGGAGGAGTAGAGGTTGATTTAATTTAATGCTTGTGTGTGTATGTGTGTGATATAAGGAGAAAATGAAATAAAAAAGAGGGGAATGCTTGATTCTATTTTCTTCTCTCTTTTGGGATGGTGGCCTGTAATTCCTCTCACATTCTAAGTGCTTCTTGCTTCAACAATGGAAGAGAGAGAGAGAGGGGATAAGAGAGGAGGACAAGCTTTAAGCAACAAAGATAATGAGTGGGAATTATATGGGGTGAGCTTTAAAAAGCAAGAAAAAGAAAGCAAAAAAAGAAAACTAAATTGCAAATGGGAAAAAGAAAATACTTGCTTTTGTTAGGGCTTGTCTTTTTGACAAAAAAACCCTTTGTTCATAACGATATTCTGCGATCATTCTTAATTTTTATCTATTTATTCATTCTTCCTTTTTTGGGGGGGTTTGGTGATAATTATGGTAGTTAAATGGGATTATATTATATCCATTTCTCTTTCATCTTTTATCTCTGGCCAACTCAAATCTCTAACAATGAATGATATTCTTACACCATTCAATAGATCAACCAGTACACTTAAAACTTGATTTATAGACATTTACTAGTACTTTATGTCCAAAATTAAATAGGATAAATTAATTTCTTGAAAATATTTACTACTATATGTTTTTTATATTATTGTGGTTGGACAGAAGCTTTGGTTCAGAGTCCACGTGAGGTGCTCTTTTTATCATTCAATCCGTAAAGACAATGGTGTCCAAAATGGGACCCAATCTCAAGTCAAAAAAATTGAGAGAGACTTAGCAAAAAGAAAATGATTTAAATGAGAGACCTAATTCATGTAATCATTTCATTTTGCCTTTGGCTCTTTGCCTTTGCTCTGCACCTTTGAGCCTACTTCGGGATTCCTGCTGGAATTTGCTTTTTGGGCACTTGTTAATTAATTACCCTTAATCAATGTTATCTATAAACTAAACATTCTTTGCTTGCTATATCAACCACTTTTAATTTTATTGTGATGCTGGCACACCAATCTTTTTGGGAAGCAAAATGATGTACTTCAATTTTTAAATTATCCTATATTATTGTATATTTGTGACACTGCAGAGAACATTGATTTTTTATGAAAACATTATGGAGAAGTTGGGTGAATGCAGAAAAAGATTTTCTGGGAAATTATTTATCTCTGGGACAGGAATTCAATGCAGGTTTGCAGGAGATAATTGAATAATTTTTAGATATAATTAGCAATATGTTCATGTTTTGTTTTTCTGGTAGCTTATTTAAAAAATATATTATGGCATGCATGTAATGTAATCAATATCTGCTACAATTAATTTTATTCAAGAATTGCATGTATAAATTACTAATTTGGTGATGATGAAGCAACTGGTGCACTAACAAATTGAGCGCTCCATGTAAAAAAACCTCTCAATTCAAAAAACATTAATTTGATTCTTTATCGAGGAATAAAAAGTATTTCAAATTTGATCTTTTAGAGAAAAAGCTGATTAAATTATTAATGTTTCATGAGAAATTAATTTGCTGTCCTCATTTTGTAGTAATAGTTTATCATCTTTACATTACCCATTAAAAAAACTGGTGGTTAAAAACTTGATATAATTAGCTGATTTGTGACTGCTGAGTGCTGATTGCCGATCGATAGCGATTTATAAATGCAAGCGCTTATAGTATTTATTAATATTTCATTCAATTAAAAACACTTTTCAAAATGAAATTAATAATTCTTAATAAACGAAATAAAAGAAAAATATTGAGAAAAAAGAGGATAAAACTCGATTAGATTCTTCATAAGGTAATTATACATATAAAGAGTATAGCTAATCATAAAATGTTTTTATTTTGTCCAATTTCTAGTTTTAATTTAGTTTATCGTTCGAATCTCTATATTTCAAGGAAACAATTAGTGCATACAAGAATATGCAATATTCAAAATCGGTCGGCATATATAATATAACAAAAATTGATGGATATTTAACATCATAATTACACATTGTGGGGGAAATCTTAAATAGGTTGAATCATGCTACATTTTTTATTTGCACACACCTTTTTGGGTGACTTGGAATTATTATAATTAATGGTGTGGCTGCAAGACTGTCACCTCTTCCATTTTATAAATATTTTGCACCTTCAAATACTTTTATATCACAGAAAAAAATGTTGATAGTAGCTCAAATGAATTTTTTATATGACTGAAATATAAACATGTTTAGTTAGCAGGACTATTATTAGTTGTATTTAAGTGTGCACAAAAACATAATTGGGCCGACACATCCAATTTGGGTATCAAATTCAAATTGTATGACTATTTAGACGACGTTGTTTCTGGGCGCGTTTGATAAGTTAGTAATACATACCAAGATAGAGAATTATATATGGATATTTTTAATTGTTTGATAACATAGTTAAGCTTAACTCATAGCCCAATATAAGACAAGGGTCCTACCCAATCTTACCAAAAATTATAACTTTAACCATGTTTATATAACCCACCAATTTGTCAATTTAAACCATGTTATATAATGTACCATACAAATTTAGATAATTTTTTTCAATCAAACAACAACGGAAAAAAATCATGTCTTTGCATATCTTGACATAAAGCTCATATTTCTTATCTTGTTTTACATATCTTCTCATATTCCATCTTTTTTATCGAACGAATATTTTGTTAAATAGTAGTATTACTTAATTTAATTTGGGTATCAAATTCAAATTGTAAGACTTATTTAGGTGAGCATATTTAGGACTATTATGTATAAATCGAGTCAATAATTACAATCGGATTTGAGATCAATAACATAAATTATTAAAATTGCCGTAAAATTAATGTTCAGAGTATTGTTATTTTAACATAAATAATGGAATAACGATAGATTTGAAATTTCGAAAATGTTAATTTATAGTATAGTGTATTTAATTGTTCAAGTAGCATATGTACACGTGTATAGTAAAACCATATTATTAAAGAAAATGGTTGTGAGTTTAGGATTGGATCAATTAAGGTTGATGAAAATGATGTGTGAAAAAACGAAGATGACAGCTGAAACTGGTGATGGGGAATTGAATGTGTTGCGTCAACTGCATTATTCAAGGTTCGCACAAACGCCGACACATTATATATCTCCATAGACTAAATTAACCAATGTGATTAGTTTTTTATTAGAATACATTTGATTAAGTCATTTAGATATACTTTTAATATAAATGAGATATTGAAAATAATAAGATATTATGGTCAATTTAATGTGTATGACTATCTTTCAGTTGCCCAATTAGAGTGATTCAATAAAGATTAAAGTTTGGGCTAAAGTGTATTTATTTTGTTATGTAAATAAGTGTAGATACCATATGGGATTTTCTATTTGATGGGGGACCGAATAGAAAATAAAGGGGTTTATATTTATTATAAATATAAACATATTGGAAAGGATTTGATGATTGCAGATCCGCTTACTAAGGGACTACCACCTAACGTCTTTCATGGGCATGTAGCCCATATGGGTGTTTTGTCATTTGAGGACATCCGTTTAGTGGGAGTAGTTAATTTGGTTATTGCTCTATATTGTGTTTTGAACATGTAGTTATAAAACTCATGTTATTCTCTACAGAAATTAAGTATTGTGTTTCTTTTGTCCATTATTTATGTTATTTGGTTTTGGTTTGATCTCAATAAGGATTTGGGAGGACCAGTTGGAAATAGGCATGTATGATACCATAATTGATCTGTTGTTGATTATATTTGCATATGTGATTACTGATGGGTTTAATCATGAAAAAATATGGTGACTGCCCCTTTAGTCCTATGTCGATATGGTTGATATTAAGATTGTTCGGAAATACACTATGTGATAGCACTTTTGAGCGCTCATTCGGTTTGTACACATTTATTTGGTGTCATGTGTTGCCCAAGTGGGAGATTGATAGAATTTTGGGCTTCCACATGATTAATTTAATGTGTATGGCTATCTTTCAGTTGCCCAATTAAAGTGATCCAATAAAGATTAAAGTTTGGGCTAAAGTGTATTTATTTTGTTATGGAAATAAGTGTAGATACCATATTGGATTTTCTATTTGATGAGGGACCGAATAGAAAATAAAGGGGTTTATATTTATTATAAATATAAGCTAGGGTTATGGTCCCTGACGTCAGAAGAACATTCGATATCTTTGTATTCTCTCGGCAGACTATCGCGAAGAACGTCTCTGATCGTTTGGAAGATCCATAGCCGCTGCAAAGCAATTCAGCCGTTCTATTCGTCGTTCTATACAATATTAAAAATAATAAGATATTATGGTCAATTTAGTTTTTCTACATATAATTTAATGAGATGTTGAAAAAAAGGATCCTTGTAAAAGGAATAGGATTGATGTAATCCCAACGTGCGTCGGAAATAAAGGTGAATCACGGCTCTCATGTTAACTTTATTAGTAGTAATTTTTTATTTATAGTCTAATTTTCGTTTTTCCAAAGAGGCGAGAATTAACATTACTAGAACTATAGAAGAAAGACATGCTTAGGGGGAAGAGAACCCCAATATCGATGTAATTTTCTTAGAGGTAAATGGGAAGCAAAATTCGAATATGTGTATATTATCTAAAAAATAACCTTATATATTTTGCAAACAAGAAACACGCCAATGTTGGTAGCATGTTAAAAGTGAAGACACAAATCTTAATGGCGTGTTTCAACTCCTCTGCATTTTAAACCCTTTATATTACAAAAAATACAAAGAAATTGTTGGGTTTTGGTCAATTGAAGCATATGTGAGGTAATTTTTATTGGTTATGACATAATCTTTACATATTATGTGTATTGTGATGAATGTTTGGTTGTTTTGTTTTTGAATATGTTGAAACTTTTTTGGGTATCAATAGATCTAGGATTTATGATTTAATTTGACAAGAAAAGACCATGAAATGATAATTTTGTATTGTATATTTTATGTTTGTTGGAGGTATTATAACTGTGGCGTGTGTGAATTTATATTGGGGTGTTTTTTTTTTTTTTTTTTATAAAAAAAAAGGCTCAAATCATTCAATATGGTAAGCAAAAACTTGGTGAGCAAAGGAGTGCAAAACTTGAAAAAAAAACTAAAGCTCTCCAAAAGTAAAGAAACCACAAAAACATCAAACCAAGCACAACTTACTACCACCGCAAACAAAGCCAACCCAAAAGGAACACCCGACAAACTAAAAACTACTAGCAAGTGCCAAACATCCACAACAAAGATGAAAAGCCACAACTCACCAGGTATACTTCATTTGTGTCCCAACCATCCTCTAATTTTAGGTAGGTCTTCGCATACTTGTTCGGGCGAGTAAGGAAAATTTGGACACCATCCTTTAATCCATAATATCCAAGCCTCTAAAGAAGTACTCCCTCCGTCTCCGAATACTTGACACGGTTTGACCCGGCACAGGTTTTAAGAAATGTAATGGAAAGTGTGTTGAAAAAGTTGGTGGGATGTGGGTCCTACTTTTAAAGTATTAGTTTTATAATAAATGTGAGTAGAAATGAGTTAGTGGAATATGGGGTCCACTACCAAAAATGGAAAAAGTGAACTGTGTCAAGTATTCGGGGACGGACCGAAATGGCAAACTGTGTCAAGTATTCGGGGACTGAGGGAGTATTTTTTTCTCTACATCCCAATTTGGTTTCATCTTTTCAAAGATTACTTTAAACCTGAGCCGCCAAATTGACCAAGAGATCACGGAGAAGAGAGAGCTTCAAATTTTCTTATCAAATCTCCTGAACGGTGTGTCCATCCATGTAATAAAACAAGATATTGGATCTTTGGGCATGCAAAAGGTGAGATTCCAGCAATTGCATCCAAAATACCACATGCTACTAGAAAATCTGCAATTAAAAATGATATGGTCATTTGTTTCTGGTTCTTCTTTACACAATACGCAAAGCCCATCTTCGACTCTAGGGAAGCCAAATCTAAAGAGTCTCCCTGCTCTGCGATATAAACCAAAAGTAGGAATAGTTCTAGGGAAAGTTATATTGCATACGATCCATCTTTTACAAATACATTTATTATATTGAGAAAAGTGTTTCCTATGATAATTGCTCGTGGCTTTAATTTGTGAAAGGATTAGTAAAAAATCAAAAATATGTATGAGCATACAATTACAGTTATATGAAAACGTACTATATATTAGAATATTAGATATTAGCTTAAGGTGTCACATTTATATGCACTCGATTTGAAGAAGTATGCATGCCCTTTATGTTTAGTGAGTGAATTAATACATGCCAATTGAATTATTCGTTAAGTGGAAAACGCTGATTTCGAAAATCTGTAGCTTCAAATGGAACTAATTAATGAGATTCAAATCCAATATGCATGATACTAAATACACTAATCCAAACAATCCTAATAATTAAATTAATCATTGATAATTAATTTCAAATTCATACTCCGCACGCCCAACTTTTTTAAAGACAAACTCAACCTACGAATTTCGAAAAAAATTATCCAATCACACTTTTTATCTGCAATGCCAACTTGCAATTTGTTCATCTCACCACTATGCTCCATCATTGTAATAAATTTATATAAATATATTATATATATCTTGCTGCCTAGCTATAT
Source organism: Salvia hispanica (assembly GCF_029641045.1). Taxonomy (NCBI): domain Eukaryota; kingdom Viridiplantae; phylum Streptophyta; class Magnoliopsida; order Lamiales; family Lamiaceae; genus Salvia; species Salvia hispanica. The sequence continues at coordinate 45,264,344 of NC_142696.1, forward strand.
CAATCCCAGCATGTAATGTATCCACATATAAAGTTTCTCTTTGTCGAACGTATAATTAAAAAGTAAAAAACAAGCAACCCCATTTAAATGAAATTATTAGGTTATGGGCTTCGTTCAGGCGAAAATCTGGATTTAAATTATTTAAATTGATGACCTATATCTGGAATTAGTATAGTGAAGTTTTTGGTTGTCGTTCTCTATCCAAAAATTAAATGTACTTGTATAATTTGTTTACAGCAGGAAAATTAACTATATTTAGTTCTTTAATTTAATATAAATACAAAATGTACTATAATGATATGTGGCCACTATAAGTTTTTTTTAAGTTGAACACACGCATATATGCTCAAATTATTTTGCTTGACATTTGATCTTCTATTGATATAATTAAATATGATCGAATTCTACTTTAAGTAATTTCTGTGTAATTTGGAAGATCATCAACGAAATTTGGACGGAATTAATTTGCACATGTACGTAATTTACTTTTACTTTTTAAATGAGAAAGGCATTAAATTTTACAATTTGATTTGCTGAAGAAATGTGAAACAAAGGATCAATGATTTGGAAAAAATAGGACTACTTTTATCATAATATTTCATAAGCTAGTACCAAAATTGTTTAGACAAAGATGATCCATTATCTATATTTGAACATTTACAACTAGCTAGAGTCTAGAGATTCTATTAAAAGGAGTCGCATAATAAGATGATTAATAAATGCGTTAAGGTTGAAATAATTAATATATTTTGGCGCGAATAGACTTAGTTATATATATATACTAGTACTTGTTTTAAAATATGCATGTGCTTGAAAATTAATGGACCGAAAAATCTAGGAATCCAACGCAATAAAAATGGATGGTCCAATTCCCTTAATTGACATATTCACACAACTAATATTTACCATTTTTTTCTTATTCAATCATTAGTTTCAAACTATATATATCATATATTAAATGAAATGGTTTGTTTTTAGCTAGACTCAAGATCCATCAAATGATATATTTTTACTTTAAATCGAAGCTCAATTGGCATCACAACAAGATTCTCCAATATTATCATTTTTCACCACAACAACCCAATCATGAAATGAGGCTGTAAATGAGTATTTTATAGAAACTGTCTCTGAAGTGTTGTACAAATAAATAGTGTAACACCTAAATTCCAGCCTTGAAAAATTAAAAGAAATTAACTATGGCTATTCATTCATTCATAAAAGCCATGTCGGTATTTATTGCTACCAATCGAAAAAAAATTAATCGAAGCAATAATACATCATTGACAGCACCATATACGACTACGACAACTCATGATGAAACACACACCTACAATTCAAGTCTAATAATTAACAGTGTTGGAAGAATTTTTACAGAAATTTACGTATTTTTCATGTACTATAGATAGTGACCCATGTATTTATATAGTATAATTGAAATGTAAATGATGAATAAATAGACTTTAAATGGAATTATGAAATGTGAATGAAATTTCATTGAAAAATAAATCAATAAAAAATTGGGCCTTAAGTTTCTAATTTGATTTTTATATTATTATAGTTCTCTCTATGTATTCAAAACTTTATCCAATAAATAACATTAGTATTTGAAAATTGGCATACTAAAAATGGCATAGTACCCCAAATTTTGGAACAATAAATCAAAATACTGTTTTATATCGGAAATATCGTTTCATATAAATTATAAAGAAAATATCATTTTCAAATATAAAGATAACACCCAAATGATAAAAGTATAAAACTCCAACATTAATAATTGAAAAATAATATAATAATGTCCCGATAAATATAAGAAACTTGCATCCTGCTAGCAAATCTATAAATAAATCAATTTAATTTGAATTCTCCAAATTTAAGAATTAGTTTAATTACAACTAACGAATATTTAAGTTGAGATAAATACAAACTAATTTAATATTAATTTTCAAAGTAGATAGTCGATAAAGTGAACTAAGCAGGAAATAAAATTTGAGAATCTTATGACTTAATGTCTGCATAAGAAAGAGACATAAACATAATTAACATAAATAATATATAGATTTAATAAAGTAAAGAAACATGTGAGTGTATCGAAATCTTATGGTATGATATCTTATGGTATCAAAAATTACAATAAAATGAAATTTGGAATTTTTTTTACATTCTTGAGACGTGGCATATCAGTCTTTCGATATTTTTCTCAACCCCTAGTAGCAGTGTTTTAAAATCGGGTCGGTCAGGTTCGTCCGCAAACAAATGCTTGGTATGACATTAATATAGCCATAGCAAATTGAAAAAATTCTTGCGATTCAACATATCTCATATTGATGAGCTGCCTCTAACTGAAAAATATTGGACTAAATATTGTGCGTATATACTTCATAGTTCCTACATTGTTTCGGTTGATCAATTGTCAAATTGCCCAGACCAATTAAACCATAAAAAAATAGCTTCATCGATTTGCTTATCAGTATGATTTTAGAACATTTCCAAACTAGTATATTTCTGCTATCAAAAACACCATTTATAATCACATATGGGTAATTCTTTACATATGTGTAGAAATAATAATAAAAAGGGGTCGAATCTTACTTGGTCGTAATTCCATCAAACCTTAAACTCTGGGCCCAACCTAGATCAGAAAATTGGGCAATCTCGTGCTTATTCTTTCCAATTCTGTAGTTCTGTTTGTTGTTTGACAGAATTTTACCATAAAAAAAATTTTATTTCCTAATTTTTGAATTTCTCTATTTGTTAGATTTTTTTTATCGAATGAGAAATATAATAAAAATCCTTAGGACAAGAACATTCCCTCCACATGCAGATAAAAATTTCACATTCTACATTACTCTCAAGTTTAAAGAAATTTTAAAATATAACTACTTAATTAAATCATAAGCACCACATACATAAAAATCATAATCAATAAATCACCCTCACATTAATCTCCCTCGTATAGAGATCAAATATCATTATCACATTCGCCACATGAAATATCATTTTCACATCTCCACATTATCTAAACTTTTCAATGCGTATCATAAACACCCATATAAAAAAGAATTGGAATTGAAATACTACTAACTACTAGTATTATATATAGTTGGCAATGTTGAAATAAGAAAAATAGTGGAAGTAAAAATGAGACAAAATAATATAGAAATATAAATGATGTTGGAAGAGCATATAACACATGATAAGTTGTTTGTCTAATCAACCAACCATAAGAATGCTAAGCAGTGAGGAAATCGAAGGTGGGTGTTGCCATGTGATTGGCTTTGTGGACCAGTTCCTTTTGCTTCTCCTTTTCCACCACTTCCCCTCAGATTTATTTACTTTCATTTCTCTCTCCATTCCTTTTTCATTCCACATATATAGTTTTGTTTCTTGATTTTCAGTGAGGGCTCTCAATTTAGTACTCCAAAATACTAGTTTGTGCAAATAGATTCCCTTAAGTAGGATAAACGATTAAAGTGTATTGTAAACGTGTGTAGTTGTGATGTAAAAGTGAGTGGTTGGATCATCCAAATTTTGAAATAGACAAAATGTAATTTAATTAGCATAAGCTAATTGAATGAAATGAGACAACGAGAGTAAGATATACTAGTACTAATTGAATTAGCATTAGCTAATTAAGTAGGTAGATTGTATCGACTAGATGTGGATTATGGAATGTATATATAGTGAAACATAAATAGTTGGTTGAAGATGTGAAAAGGGAGACAGTTGGAATCTATGGGAGTTGAGTGGAAGAGAAAAAGAGCTGACGCCATCTCAACTATACAATACAACTGTTACCTCCACACACACAAAAACAATACATATATGTAATGTGTAGAGAGACATGAAGCATCAATTATTTGAAGTCACATCCATCAATTAACTTGAATTAGCTCCACAAATAGTAGAAGGCGCCCAAATAATTGTCTACTTTAGCCTGTGTTTGGAAGTACGACGTCGCTTCATGTCCATTTTACGTCGGTGTGGGTGTGTCCTTTATTTTCTATTGATTTCCCAATCCAACAGAATATAACTCCATGTTCTGGATCGGCTTTGGCCATACAATTTCAGGCTGGCCTCAAAGTCTTCCTACGTAGGGAACATAGATATGGCAACATATGATAAAAAAAATATACAAATTTCAAGTCGTTTTATGTTCGATAACTCCAAGATAACAATGTCTACCCTAACAAACGGACCCTTAATAGATTCGATTCTCAGTATTTTTATAAGCATACCTCGATTAGTAATAATCATAGGCAGACATCATGGTTGGGGCTTAAAAAAGCCTTGGGCTGGAACGGATGATTGGAACATTGTGTCGTGGAACACGATGATTGGGATTTGGGAACTTAACTCGGAATGGGCTTGCAACAGATGCTTTAAAAGATGCAAGCTCGTGGTGAAGTTCCTAATTCCATAACTCTGACCAATGTGCTCCCTGCTTGTGGGAGAACAGGCGCACTCTTGATTGTACGAATTGCACACTAGATATGTCTGTTCGGGGCCGGTGTTTGAGCTGTCTCCAATGCTTTGACTGACATGTATGCCGAGTGTGGTCAGCTCGATCTTGCTTTAACATATCACCCTGGGATGAGATGTCTTACATCTGCAGCCTAGTGGGGAAGGGGAGGGAACTTTTGATGATATAATGGCTCAAGGCATGCTGCCCCCGGAGAAGATATTTGCAGATATCACACATATAACAGAGCTTTTAACTATTCACACAGAAAACAAAATGCCTGAAAATTTGGAATATGGGAGAAAAATATAATTAATCTAATCACTAGATAAGAGGATGAACGCATGGCATGGACACGGAATTTATCAGTAGATAGCACGAGTTAGAAGTGTGAATACCCGACACACGAATTCAAGCAGAGACAATTAGGTTTAAAACCTGCAGAAACCTATAAACGAATTTACAGAAACATGATAGTTTATGGAAACCAGTAAACAGAACTTTCTGGAGTATAGCCTATCTTTTTTAATCTTCATTTTCGTCATCATCTTGGTCATCATCATCATCATCTTCAGAGCCATCACTGTCCTTGTCCTGCACAGATGTTAACATGACACACGGAACATGACTAACTTGTCCGGAACGATTAGCTGATTTTTTCAGCAATGTGTGATGACATGCTTAAATAATTATTCATAAATAGTTGAAGTCTAATTTGAGAAGGGATGGAGAAATCCCACGCCTGATAAGAAATTGATAGAATCAAGCAGCCAATCCACAAACTGTAATTTTAGTTGGAGACTCAATAAAATCATTAGCATTCTGGGCATCTGGCCTTTGTATCATTTAACCAATTGTAGAAGTTATAACGGGTGAACCTAAAGCAAGTCATCTAAGAAAGACATTGAGTGCAGGCGAAAGCTTTGCATTTTAGGACACAGTACACATAGGACTCAGCACTACAAGGCCCAAATTATCAGGAGACTAACCTTCAACTGACAAGACAATATTTAGTTTCATGTATATCCAGAATAAGGCTGACTTAAGATTTCTTGATAGGGATCCTATATCTTCACTACATAAAATTTATCTTTCTTAACTACGTGAATAGATTTGGGGGCAATGATTGAGGAGCATCATAAAGCAGTCGAAATCAAGATTTTCACTCTTCAACATTATGCACTGTCATAGGATCTCTGTCAGTAAGAGGCCTAGGAGCTATAAATATATTAGCACCTGGATAGTAGTAGTACCACCAATGACCACACCAGAGTTCACGCAAGTACAAATCCATGACATTTTCTTAGTGCTAGTGATAGTAAGAAACCACTAAGGGCCCATTTCCTTGACCAGAAAGTATAATTGTTGGGGAATATGATTGTATTTTGATTTCCAGGAATATGATTCAAGATAGATTATTTATCATGTGTTTGGAAATGATTTCTCAAATTATATTGTTTAGTTAACATCGATTGACTAATAGACGTAATAGTCAAAGTAAAATTTTCTTACATAAATTATTAATTGAGAAAAATAATAAATACTACTACAACTTAAAACATGATCGAATAATAATAATAATAATAATAATAATAATAATAATAATAATAACAATAATAGTAAACAATGGAGTACATAATAACAACAATTATCATTTTTATAGTTATTATTGTTATAACAGCATGATCCACAATTTTAAAAAAATTACATTAAAATTTGCTAAATTATTAACTGATACTCCCTCCGTCCCAAGATAAGCGAAGCACTTCTTTTGGGGCACGGGATTTAAGGAATTGATATCTAAAGAGTTGAAGTAGAGAGAGAGTTAAGTATGAGAGAGAGAAAAAGTAGAGAAGTAAAGAGAGAATAAAGTAGGTGGATGATAAAGTAAGAGATACGATTTTTTGTTAAAAAGAGAAATGACTCACTTATAGTGGGACACCCCAAAAAGGAATGTGACTCGCTTATCTTTGGATGGAGGGAATACAATAATAACATAGTTATAATTATTATCATTATAGTTTGTACTAGTTTAATAAATATCTAAATATGTACCCATTCTGAAATGAGAAATGAATACCTGAAAAGAAAGGGAATAAAAGTTCTAAAACGTTGCACAACTTCCTTGTTTTCAAGATTCATACTATTACTTTTCGTGTTACTTAAAAAAAGTCAAACAAGCATGAGAATTTAAAAAAATCAGGAATTAGTGCAGAATTCTGCCAAATAAACAGGCCTTAAAGGCTAGATGCATTCAAATCAGCTAACGAACAAACAAATAACAGCTTAGAACTAGGAAGTCCTAATGAAGGCACCAGTTGCAAAAACTAAGCAGTAATTCAAAGGAATCCAGTGAGAAAGCAGCAGCAAGCAAATGCTATGACTCTATGAGTTTATAACTTATCTACAGAACCTCCTCCAGAAGAGGCAAGTTGTATAGGGTATTTTCTTACCTCATCATCATCCATTTCAGACCCCTCTTCATCAGCAGCCTCCTAAAGAAAGATCAATTTAGGAAAAAGTGAAGAGTTAGAAAGTGGACTAGAAGTATTTGGAAGATGGATGAGTTTGTAAAACCTAAAAAGAAGAAATCAGGGAGCAATGTATACGTTGTTAAAATATCTAAGGGGATTGGGCCATAGATCATCCTTGATAATTTCAGCAACCTGCTGTACGAGGCAAGGCACAAAATACATAAAAATGTATTCTTTGTTTAAAAAGGTATGTAAATAGCTTAGGCCCATTCAACAATATGCTTGAGAAGTTAACCTCATCATGTATCTCTTCCAAATTACTACTATGCTGGATGTTGTTGAACCAGGAAAAGAAGCTGCAATTTCACAGTATATTTAATGTAAGAAATAAATGACACAGTGAAAAACTGAGGATAATCACACAATTTTCAAAAAGAAGCTGTACTTTACAGTGTATTTTAAATAATTGTTACAGTGAAAAAAGGGGACACTCATTCAGTACAATCACACAATTTTAATTTTCACAGTCTCCCACAGAACTAATGCTGATATACTTTTTCTTTTGCCTCCTTCCACATTTTCCTATCTCATCCTTCTTTCTTCTCTATATTCCCTTTCCAATCATTGCACCAATGGAAGGGGGGGTGAAAAGAATGGTGAACAAGAGAGGACTGATTGTTTAAAAAAATGAGGGGTTCCTGCTGCTATCATAAGGGAATACCAGGTTGATGGTAAATAGCGAGGACAGTGTTTACTCTACAGGCTTATGTTTTTCATGCTTATAAAAAAGCCAAAAGGGTCCATATGAAGCTACAAGAATATAGTATTATAACTTTCTTAAACAAAGACTGAGAAGTTATACTATTATCTATATCAGACAATCCATTTATTTTTTAAGTTATATAGGAATCATATGAAGTGAATAAGACTTTAGATGAGCATATGACAAGTTCTACCAGCTCCCATAAGCATTGTAGAAAATATGAATAATAGAAGAGGAAAATGGAAGGTACCAACCTCTCATCAGCTTTAGGCCGCTTGTTTCCTTTCTTCTCTTCAGCAGCAACACCAATAGGAATGCCCTTCAAATGCCAAAGTTTCACAATGAACTCAATCTGTATGCAAAGAAGAGGGGCATATTATTCAAGCTATAAACGGATTCTTACCATGCCTTCTTTCCAGGTTATTGCTGTTGCTGAGATTTCGGTTGTTCCTTCCTCAAAGAATGTAAAGGTCTTTGTGAGTATAGCATCTTCAAAGTAAGGATTGGACTCGAAGTGCTGACATAAAAAAAACAAGGGATTGACCAACGAATTTATAAATCATACTTTTCAACATCAGACATCATCCAGATCTGGCAAAGATGAAAACTCACAAACGTAATGGAGTAACCAGATTTCACATCTTTGCAATCCTCAACTTCAAGCTTACTCAAATACTTGAATATCTGGCACAAGAAAAAAGGAAATAACTTAAATTGATCATACAAAAGCAATGATTAAATGTAGTCCATTCTTAATAAATGAATGAAAACCTTTTGGTCCTCATCAGTCAAAAGTTCACTGAGTGCAGGATGACTCATAAACTGCAAAAGAAAAGGGAATATTAGTAAGAAATGACAAATTTTCAAGCAATGGAAGGATTTGCAAGCTTAGAAGCCACACTTAATTAATCGATTAGATCTGATAAACCACTCACAGCAGTCAACCAGAAATCAGGAATGGATTTAATGATGTCATTTCGCTTATCATAGACAGGCTTCCGTATTTCGTTGTACTTCTGTTCAAGTTCCAGGACCTTTTCACTTGCTTCTAAATTGACCTGAAAGCATATAGAAAACAGAAAATCATGTTACTATTGTATCCCTTTGGGCTGTATCTCCATCCAGCAGATCAACAAGTTCAAGTGAATGACTATGAAATAAAATGAAAGAACAAGTTAAGAAACCCCAAGAAAAATATTTCATGCAGCACATCAAAAATAAATGGGATAAAGGCAGGGGCAGAGCCAGGAATTAAACTCAAGAGGGGCAAAAATATACCTAAGCAAATAATTGAAGAATTGAGAAGGGGCATTTAAGAAGGAACTCAAACAAATATTCAAATTTAAAGAAAAATTAGTATAGATGAACATTTTTGAACAGGGGCAATTGCCCCACTACAAATACATGTGGATTCGCCCCTGGATAAAGGTACAAACATTACCATCTTCAATTTATACGAAAAAGTAGCTTTGCAGCTGCTGAAAAGAACGAGCATAATCCCGCATACACAAGAAAATTCTATATTCTTGAACCAGGATTCAAAACAGGTTTAAGATAGTCAAAAGTACAACTGAAAAGTATGTCAAACACAAGGATTCTCCCTTAAACCTAATATCATATCAAGATCATCATAAGTAAAGGCTCTAGGTACATGGCCTCTCAATTATTCAATAGGTGACATTCTAAAAAACTGAAACTATAACCTCACTTATCCTTCCAAGCTCGAGAAATGTTCCATTTTCTTGCAGAAAACCAAAAGAGAAACATAATTGAAAGTCTCTCTTCACAACTTTTGCACTTGATAATCGGCTAGGAATTACCAAAGATGAACGTAATTGTAAATAGAAGTTTTGGCTTTCTGAAGCGTAATGCAGAAGGCACATGAAGAACTGTAATAGTGGCGCTAGTACATCTTATGTGTGTTTAGTTTCTCTTATTACTAACCTAGTTAATTCTACAGTATATAATTTCTCTTTAACCTCACTTTGGAAAGATATGTTCTGTGCACTACACCTTGCTCCAGGCTCCGAAGACCTTAAAGCAAGTAATTAGCCAAAGTCGGAAAAATTGAGTCACCGGCGTCTATAATACTCCTAAATATATTAAAAAATCAATTACAAAACCAGCTTAAGAAGGAACATTTATCTGCAAAGTCATTTCTGGTTTCACAGAGCAGTTTAAGAATTTTTAAATTCACAAACAAAAGATGAAGACGTGAATATATAATCAACATATAGATACACAGAATGCCGCAATTCTCGTATGATTTAATCCATTCCAAGTTACCAACGACTCAAATAACACAGCCATTGAATCATTCCTACTCTCTCCACACCGATTCATCATAAACAAATCATAAAAGATAAAACGATACATTCACAAGAGGAGAATTGTGGCTGAAATCAACATGAGAAATTGGAGTCACCTTTTCAAGCTCATCCTGAAATTCCTGAAGCTTTTCGATAGAGAGAACGAGCTCCGCGTCAATCTGCTCGGTTGCATTGTTCTCATTGTCCGCTCCTCCCAGTTTTGGCTTCTTTCCCTTGTCCGCTCCCATTTCTCCCTAAAAATTTACAGTTAAACCATAAAACACAAAAAGATGAAATGTTGTACGGGTTTAGGGTTCGCCTGAATAAACTAAATTAATTATCATCATTTTATAATTAAATCATCCCAATTGATTCTCATAATCAAAACTCTATTTACCATTATGTTTGAATTGCATTTTATAATCATTATTTAAAGTGAAAAAAAATAATCATGTTACTATTTTTCTTGAATTGCATTTTATGCCCTTAATTTCTCATCGTTGTCAGTAGACGGGATTGAATTCAGTACATCTAGCTACGAAAAATGTTGTCGTGTTGTGTTATATTGTGTAACCTTAGCCACTTAGAAATAGCTCATCAGTATTTACAAATGATTTTTGGTGGATTTCGTAATTTATAGTAATTTAAGTTTGACCATGATTTTGTTTATTATACTAAATAATTATGGCTGTTTATATTTTTATAAGAATCGGACGCCGACCTTCTTTATTATATCCTCTTCAACGAATTTCGTTTCCTAAGAGCATCCGCAATGGTACATACTACATAGGCCAGCAATAGGCTAGCCATTCTCTCCCCTGCCACGTCAGCAACACTAAAAAATCCACCTGCCACATCAGATTTAGGCCAGCCATAGGCCAGCCGTAATAAAAATAATTCAAAATATACTACATTTACGGAATTAAAATCACGATTAAATTACCGAATTAAATTTACGAGACATATACGGGAAAATTCATTAATTTTATTTTTTTTAAAAAGTACATTAACTAAAAATAAAAAAAATTGCATAATAAAAAAAAATCCGGGCTTCCACACACGAGCCACCGCCCCACTCTACTCCACACTAATTTATTTAAAAAATACATTAAAAAATGTTAGTATGCCTTGAATCCGTTATAGTTTGCCGCTAGCCGAACGACGGTATGACATGTTTTTGTTTTAGGTCTTAATTTTGTATTGGGCTAGTTGTTGTTGTCCATCGCTAGATGTTGCTCTTGTACAGAAATTTAGAGATAGAGAAAATCGCGTTTATATAGTTTTTCAAAAATAAAAAAAAAAAGAATAAAAAAAAATTTAAAAAAAGAATTAAAAAAAAATTTAAAAAAGAATTAAAAAAAAATTAAAAAATAGCGCTGGCCGATCGGGCCACCACAATGGCGGCTAGCCGATCGGCCAGCGCTTCGGCCAGCGACGAGCGATCGGCCAGCCCACGCCGATCCGCTCGCCGATTTCGTCCTCGCCGATTGCAATGGTTCGGCTAGCCGATCGGCTAGTGCGACGAATCGGCTAGCCGGTCGCTAGCCGACCATTGCGGATGCTCTAAATCTGACATGAATGGAGAATGCATGGTGCAATTTTGATGACGAATGCAAAGAGAAATGACATTCTCCACAATAAATAATTAACATCCATCTTAATATATGAATGAATTAGCGGTTTGGGCTTGCCCATTGATTGGAAAAGAAAAATAGCCCAAATTTGTTTGGGTCAATAATGTAGTACTACTAGTATACATTGTATAGACACTCGATAGATAACAGATTTTACCATCAATATATTGCATTTAAATTATTTTTTAACATATTGATCCATTGAGCTACTTATATTAATCTGCGTCTAATATTCTTAATCACATTAATTAAGAAACGCCCCTACCCAATTTATCGCATGTACTACTAAAGAAGCGTTAACTGTTTAATTGAGTACTCCCTCCGTCCCATGATAAGCGACTCACGTTCCTTTTTGGAACGTCTCAAGATAAGTGAACCATTTCCTTTTTTGGTATTCTTTCTCTTAATTTTTCTCTTTACTTTATTAACTCTCTTATTTTATTCACATTCCACTTTACTAACAAAATCCAATTTCCTTAAATCTCGTACTGAAAAATTTGTGCTCACTTATCTTGGGACGGAGGGAGTATTAGATTTATGCAAACAACCACAGTATAACCGACACGGCGACACACTATCAAGAATTCTGGCCATTGAGATTTAGTTCTGACGTGGTCCTAGTTTTTAGTGTGTGTTTTTGATCAAACCTAGAAGTAACTATATATACCTTCACTATGAGATTGATGTTCCACCTAAATTTGGTCCCTTGAGAAACATTCCATTCCGGGACCTCTTCTTTGAGTTGTTACTTTCTACAATAATAATGTATCCAAATAAAAAATAAGATTATATATCTAAGTATCAATTTCAAGTCTCCAAGTTCAATATTGATCGAGTTTGTTTCACAAAGTTTTTACTATTTCGTGGTGTTTGGACAAAATTTACCTATCAGTTTGTTTTGTGTATAACGAGAAATCTCGATCGTTTACAATGAAGAGTGAACTATAAAAATAGTTCTTGGACTATGCGTTTATCTCGTCAATGAACCCCGGACTTTAAAAAAAATATCCCCGGACAACCTGGACTAAGTGTTTATCTTGAAAATGGTCATTTTTCACTGTTTCGTGACGAAAATATTCTTTTGGAGGGTTTTGGGGGGTTTGGGCAATTTGATCTTTTTACATTTTAAATATGATATTATTTCAGTGATGTACTAAATCTGATATTATTTCAAAATTATCATTATTCTTCCCTTTTGCCATCCTTCACTTTGTTTCTTTATTTCAATATAAGATTTAATTTTATATCATTCTTCTTCCCTTTTGCCATCCTTCACTTTGTTTCTTAATTTCAATATAAGATTTAATTTTATAAAAGTAAATTTTAAATTTCAATTTTTAAATATTAATAAAAATATTAATTATTAAAACTACTATTAAATAAAAAAATTAATAGTTTTAATTAATATTTGATAGTGTCTAATTTGTAATCAATAAGGTACGCCACCGCCTTAATTTTAATCAATATTTAATAGTTTTAATCATAAATAGATCATATAACACGATTTATTTCGAAATAAATATGCATCTAATATATAAGAGAATCTGACTAAAAATATTATGAAGTTGACTAAAAATTTGATAAAGGAGAACTTTTGTTGAAATTTTCTAGTTAATTTTGATTGTTTTTAAAGTAAAAATATTATGAAGTTGACTAAAAAATTGATACTACTAAAAATTTGATAAAGGAGAATTTCTGTTGAAATTTTCTAGTTAATTTTGATTTTTTTCAAATTAATAAACAAAAATTATATTAGTCTTACATTATATGCATATTTATTTCAGAATAAATCGTGTTATATGATCTATTTATGATTAAAACTATTAAATATTGATTAAAACTAAGGCGTCGTCGTACCTTATTGATTAAATATTAGACACTATCAAATATTGATTTAAACTATTAAGTTTTCATTTAATAGTAGTTTTAATAATTAAATTTTTTTTATTAATATTTAAAAATCAAAATTTAAAATTTAATTTTATAAAATTAAATCTAATATTTGAAATAAAGAAACAAAGTGAAGGATGTCAAAAGGGAAGAAGAATGATAATTTTGAAATAATATCATATTTAGTACATCACTGAAATAATATCATATTTAAAATGTAAAAAGACTAAATTGTCCACCCCCCCCCCCCCCCAAACCACCCAAAAGAGTATTTTCGTCACGAAACAGTGAAAAATGACTATTTTCGAGATAAATGCTTAGTCCAGGGTTGGCTGTGGATATTTTTAAAGTCCAGAGTTCATTGGCGAGATAAACGCATAGCCCAATGACTATTTTTGTAGTTCACTCTACAATGAAAGAATAAAATAAAAAAGTACAAACAATACCACTTTCTATTACAACAAAGGAATAAAACAAAAATATTAAGTGGAAATTACAATGAAAAATACAATAAACCAGTGTAAGTTGACTCGAGAAAATCTTCGCTAAGACAAACATATATGCAACTAATGAACTCAATTTGGTGTATGACTCTAGACATCAGCAAACTTGAAGATGGAAAACTTGGAAGGTCTTGCCATCAACACGCCTTATAAAGTCAATGGCAGCTACGACAGCCAATAGGCCAAAGGTATTGGCATCCGAAAAGCCAAATTATGCTATCAATCGCACGATGACAGTTATGATAATCGAAAAATCAAAGTCTTCATAAAGAACGAAAGGCCAACAATTTCTTTTAATGACCCATTTCCAATTAGAGCATCAACAACAATAACAATTAGGTTTGGGTCCCTAAAAAAATTAATTATTCATATATTTATCTTTATCTAGGTTTGTTGTATCTTTGTACAAAAAGTAAATGTATACCTTATCAATTGTAAGATAAAAGCTAGCTATAAAATTAATGTAAAAAGATAAATAATTATAAGTATTTATATATGCATACATTATCGGTATTCAAATTTTGTTTTTTCTAATATAGTCTATTTTCTTGATCAACAAATGCATTAACTTTCAATATTCACCAAAAATGCAATAGAATATCCGAAATTACCATTAGAAAGCTCTAAATAGTAGTATCTGTCTAAAACATTTTGTGATCACAACCTTGAGATCATTTTTTTTTTTCGATCACTAAATTAAACCCATATTATATAAGAAAGAGTATGGTTGACAGAGTCATATTCACGTATTGGTCATACACATTTTTCTTGTTAAATCAGCACTTTGCTAGAAATGATTTATAGTAGGAGTACTGTACATAATATTTATAGATAATAAAATAATAAATCTAGATAAATGTGTTGAGATGGCCGAGTTGGTCTAAGGCGCCAGATTAAGGTTCTGGTCCGAAAGGGCGTGGGTTCAAATCCCACTCTCAACATTATTTTGAATTTTCTGTTTTTACATATGAGTAATATTTCATTTTTAGACTTCTTATAAATTAATCAATGTATCACAATCTACGAAAATAGGGATATTAAAATTACAACAGAATTTAAAATGTGGAGAACAATGAGTAAGCATTTATAAATACATAAAATCGTATATTACGTAATGGAAGTTAGAATTTATAAATGTTGGCTCATCTTAGTTCGTTGTATAACTATCATTACATTATTAATTATGGATATATTTAGAGTGTCTTGTTAGGTTGAGATTATTTAGCTAAATTGAGAAATGAGATGCAATGTGAGCCACTAATTCACAAGATTAACAAAATATCAACAGATACCACATTATGTCAACACAGGGGTATAAGTGTCATTTCGTTGTGTAATTTTTGGATTTGTTGAGCAAAAATTTTGGATTGAATTGGATGAACTTTGTGCAATACCGTTTTTTCCCCAAAATTGAAGCTGAAGAATATGAGCAATTGAAACATGAATATAGGAAGTAAACAGAAGCAGGGAAGACAATTGCATGGCGAGGAGGTAGGGGATGAAGACGAGCGTGTTGGCGATTAGGTAGGAGGAGAGGCGGTAGACACCGCTGGAGGCTTCTCGGAGGAGGATTGGTCGCTCGTTGATGAAGATCGGGAGGGTTTCGGTGGTGGAGGAGAGGAGGAAGATGAGTGTGTACGTGAAGAGACCTAATCGCTTCTCGATCCCCGATTTGTCTAATCCGATGTTGATGTAGATCGCGCCGAGCATGATTCCGACTCCTATGGCTTGCAATGTGTTGGTGACGAGCAATTGCTTCGTTCTGTAAATCATTTTCCAGAATCGGAAGGATATGAGTGTGATTTCGTGGATTCTCGAGCTTCCAGATCTGATTTTGTGTTCAATTGGAGGAGGAGAGATGAATTCAATTGATTTTTCCGGCTACTGCTCCGGCTGTTCCAGTGGTTGGAGGTCGGTGAGGATTTCCATGGTGAATTTGAGGGGATCGAGCTAAGGGGGGACGGTGAAGCCGTTGGAGAGGAGGAAGGCTTCGAGGGAAGCGTTGTCGCCGTGGTGGATCACGAAGCAGCAGCAGCCGCCGCAGGGCGTGCCGCCGGAGCTCTTCTCCGTGCTGCAGTAGGTGAAGAGAGCGTTGGTGCCGTTCCGGAGCCACCAGCAACGCAAGGGGGCGGCGGAGGTGGTGGAGCTTGATCAGATTCTCCAGGTGTTTGATGAATTGATTCAGAAGGTGTGTGCGTTTATGCGTGTGAATGTTTAGAGTGATTTGTCCCGCTAATCTAATTATTAAGATTCGATTTTTTTCCAGAATAAAATGTTCTTTTTTCTTGTTTATAGTGATGGTTGAATGTGTTCTGTTTTTCTAGCAAATGTTTCCTTTCTTTTCAATGAGGGATTTTTTTTTGGTGGATTGTTTTCTTATTCTTGAGCTGAAATTGTTCTTGATGGAGTTGTTGTCTTACTTAATTTTGCTGATTTTTTATTGGTCTTGATATCTTACCATAGCTAATCTCTCTCTCTGTTTGCCTCTTGAGCTAAGATTTTCATAGCTTCTTGGTTCTTGAAAGAAACATATTGATATATTTAATAGAAAGAGTGAGAGAGAGAGTGGAAAACATCTTGATCTTGTAAGGAATAGAGTGAAAAGCAGCACTCTCAATATTGATGATGACGATGATGATGTGCAAAGCCATAAAATAGTAGTTATTTTTTAATTACAAGAATTGTTTTAGTTGTTGACACTATATACAAGTTGTTGACAAGATGTTGACATTTTGCTATAAGTTGTTGACATTTGATATTGTGGCTATTGATATGTGAATTATAACTGTTATTTTTTAGTTATTGACATTTTAATACGAGTTGTTGACATTTGATATTGTGGCTATTGATATGTGAATTATAAGTGTTATTTTTTAGTTGTTGACATTTTCATACGAGTTGTTGAAATTCGATATTCCGCCATTTTAGAAATGAAATGACGATAATATCCCTAGTTGGCATAATCATGTCAACTATACACATATAATGTCAACTATAAGTTGTTGACATTTGATGCAGCCACTCATTCATAATTTTCGTGCGATGTCAACAACGTGTAGTTTATGTCAACTAGGGGTATTATCGTCAATAGCTTGCACATCAAATGTCAATAGCCTGCATCAAATGTTAACAACTTATAGTTGACATTATATGTGTATAGTTGACACGAATTGTATATGTAGTTGACATTATATGTGTGTAGTTGATATGAATTGTATATGTAGTTGACATGGATTGTACACATAGTTGACATTATATGTGTGTATTTGACATGAATTGTAAATGTAATTGATATTATATGTGTGTAGTTGACTTGACATAGATTATATAGGTAGTTGACATGCATAGTTGATATTAAAAAAGGGAGATAACTAGATCTTAGCAACTAATTTTCAAATGAGAAATATTACCAAACAACCAGAGTGCAAAATATTTCATGCTTTAATTTGGAGAAATAAAAGAGAGAGACACGTAACATTTGCCTCAAAAGCAGAATTCTTTACGTATTTTCCGTTCCTTTCATACTTGATAAATCATCCAACAACAATAAAAAAGAAACAGAAATTTGTGGAAGAAAAAAAAAATTAGGAAATTAGAGATGACACAAAAACGACAAATATGAATTAATTTAATTTAAGAATCATAATACAACAAATTTCGCACACTCAAACCCGAACACAAACAACAATGATTAAGTATTAACCTAAAAATTAATCACAATTAACAAACAACACTCAGATCAAAACAGAATCCCCAAAACAGCAACAGATCTGCTACATTGCCCTCAATGCTGAATCGAAGCCAACACGAATTGGTAGAATTGCAAATCAGCGACTGCAGTGGGTGATGGCGGAGCAGCAGCGAGAGTAGGGGTGAATCGGAGCGCGGCGGGCAAGGGATCGCCTCCGCCGCCGCATCGCCTTCACGTAGCTCCTGTGCGCGTAGTATGCCTCCACCTCCACGATCCCCGTTTCCGCATCGTCATGGGTCTGGATCTGAATCTAGATCGGGCGGCGCTCGTAGTGGCCGCGCGAGATTCCCTCGAGGTCGTCCATCCTGGCGAGCGCGGCGGCATAGAGCTCGCCGGAGATGCGGTGGCCATTTTTGTGCTTCTTTTCTTATCTGTGGAAACCTCATCGATACTACTACACTTGCTCAGGATTGAAGACGGTGGTGAAGATGAATCCCCAATCCCCAAACACAAGCTGAAAACCCTAATTAAAACATATAATTACCATTCTACCCTTTCATAATAAATTAATCTAAATTTTTTTTTGTGTGGTAAAATCTGGACCACTCATTTAATAAAAATGAGTGGCTGATATTGTATCTCATTTCTCAATTAGCCTAAATAATCTCAATTAGCCTAAATAATCTCATTTCTCAATTGAGATTGCATCTCATCTCATTTCTCAAAAATAATTAATATTGATAAGAATATCTAATGTTAACAACTCGTATTAAAATGTCAACAACTAACAAATAGCACTTATAATTCACATATCAATATCGAGAATATCGAATGTCAACAACTCGTATTAAAATGTCAACAACTAACAAATAACACTTATAATTGACATATCAATACCGAAAATATCGAATGTCAACAACTCCTATTAAAATGTCAACAACTAAAAAATAACACTTACAATTGACATATCAATACTGAGAATATCGAATGTCAACAACTAAAAAATAACACTTATAATTCACATATCAATAGCCAAAATATCAAATGAACTAAAACAAAGTTGAGATATCACAGTTAACAGACAAGAAAAAGCAACAAAACTGCCAGACATCCAATTCAATCATCAAATAAAAGTTCAATCATCAAACTGGTCAATCATCTGCGTCGGACTCACTACCAGAGGAACTCCCTGAATCAGAATCTGTAAAAAAACAAGCTCAAACGAATGAACATCTGTTTCTGTTTCCGTTTTCTATACTTTCACCCCAACACAATGTAGAAACGCAAGAAGAATCAGTATCAATACCACTCGAGGATGACAAATCGCTACTTGAGCTGCCAGAACTGCTTGAGCTACTGCTGGCATTGCCTCTACCATCATTCTCCTGCCCAACAACACCATCATTCTCCTGCCCAACAACACCTTCTCTCTCAATCTCAATCTCCACAGCAGGGAAGCTCGCTGCTAGCATATCGTCATCAATATCTACATCTTCTTCATCATTTTCTTTCATCATCTTGCTACAATCATCATTCTTGTCGTTCAATGCGTCCTACACAACATTACCAACAACATGAATAAACAGTGAAAACACCACAAAAAAGACAAAAATCTTGATGCAAATTAAACTTACTACATCAGCATCAGTAACAGGACTGGAGGGAATAGAAACTCCAACAGCTGGATTGTTGTTCATCATCAACGCTTGCCGCTTTGTCTTGCTCACCATCTTCTTCCAATTGGTCACAAACCGATCAAGTTCCCACAGCGTCTCCGTATCAAGAGCCTCAATATCAAGCTCAATTTCATCGCCATCCTGTGCCAAATGCTCATCCCTCTTCCTGATTATCTGTACAAGTTGAGGCATCTTCTCTTGGGGTAAATTCTGCAACCCAAATCCAAGTTTTGTTGACATTCAATTCTTGATAATACTTCCAATTCCATAAACAAATCAACAATTAATCTTGCAAAAAGTTCAAATCCTATAACAAAAGCAAATATTGGAAAATCAATCTCTCAAATGAGTTCACATCCAATACAATTGAATCATCTACTGCAAAAATATGATAATATGGTTGCAACAGAAGCAAAAATCTCATAAAAATGTTGATAGCAAAAACACAAGTTAATAGCAACTCATCAAATCATGATCAAGGAAAAACAACTACTTAGTCTATAGTCATCACAACAAGCACTACAAGGCTAAAAAAAAAAAAAAACAGAGACGTATCAAAATGCCTCTATTTTACATAAATCGGTAAAATTCCACCTTAATTAAAATTCATAAAATCGGCAACAGCAAGTTTTACAGAGGAAGAATTGCAAACGAATTAGACTAGGAAGTAATTAAACCTAGTAATCGAGGCTTCTAGCAAATTCTGGACCAAAAATCGAATCACGTCTCTCGCAAAGCATCAAATAGCTCTCTCTGTCAAATAACATCAAATTCTGGATACATGCTCCTTCACACCGATGCCGGCGATGCGCTCCGACACATCCGCCATGGAAGACGACCAGAGCTCGCGCACAGGATCTGAAGTCAGCGGCGGTGGAAGACGATTCATGTTGTTCAGAGTGAGAGTTTTGACGGAAGGATCATGAATAAGCCCCTGCAATTACCATTCTGCCCTTTCATAATAAATTAATCTAAAAATATTTTTTTGTGTGGTATAATCTGGACCACTCATTTAATGAAAATGAGTGGCTGATATTGCATCTCATTTCTCAATTACCCTAAAAAATCTCAATTAATCACAATCTTATATTTAGAACAATAATCTTATCATATGATGCTCAATTTAAAAATCACTTGACAATAACAATGAAAAGAAAATCATTCAACAATTGAGTCACTTTTGAAAGAAAATAACATTGTTATAAATGTTGTCGACATTTGACTTTTATGTAGGGAATAAAAATATACTACCACTACGAATTAAAACCAATATCTACTAGCAACATCATTATATATGGTTCCCACATTCCATGTCAGTACAGTTACGGTATTCAATGATGCACACCAACTTTATCCACAACCCATGCAGTTGGAATTCTTCGTTTTTTCAGAACTACTACAACAAATTTAACCATGAAATATGTGCAAATTCACAATATGAGTATTACTAGTATTTAATACACGAATATTCTATATAAGTATTTTCTCATTAAAGAAATAATGAATCATCTTATTATTGCTCCTATGTATTTTACCTAAATTCAAGCATTTTCTCAAACATAGACTTATTAATCTAAATTTAAAGTAGGACCTTCAACATGCAAATTGCAAATATTGAATTGTTGATTTTTTATATCAAATTCCTCAGACAAGAAACGCCCTCAACATATATACACATGAATCTTTTCAGACCAAAAAACACACAAAAATTAAACTCTCCAATAATGGCAATCACATACATACACATTGCACGTTGATGAAAATTAATTAATTAGGGTTTTTAACCTTAACACAAACATTCTGATTAGCAACATCCACAGCTTTAATGCTCTTGCACCCGAGCAATCCCGTCGGCCTACTCTTCTGCACTTGATTAACAACCCTCGTCTTCACAACCTTGGCGCTGACGCTGTCGTCGTTGAACTCCGACAGGCCGGAGAAGTCTGCGGCGCTGGCCGTCACCACGCTCCACTGTATGCTGGCCTCGCTCGGCGCGTACAGCGACGTGGCCGGGCTCATCATACAGCTCGGCTCGTCGTCGTCGTCGTCGTCCGCACCTTGCATAAGCGGGTAGATGCTTCCAGAAACTTCCTCGATCTCGAATAAATCCGAGCTGGCCTCGCTCGCCACGTCACCAACTTCGCTAGTGCTCCCGATCGTTGACGTCGGGAGATTTTTCTTCCCCCCCTTGGGAATCGCGTCCCACGTCAGCATCGACAGCTTCCGCTCCATGTTCGTCGCTACTTCGCTTCCTTTTGCGTCCTTAATTTTCCTGGATCCGAACACCTCGATCGATTTCCGCGACTCTTCTATGTCTTGGATCTTCTTGATCGGGTGATCTTTGATTTCGTCGATTTGGACGGATTTATAGCCGAAGCAGGGGGTTTTGCAGCCGAATCCGGTGAAGATGCGGGATGCGGTTTTTTTGTGCTTGGATGGTTGGTTGGAAGGGAGGAGAGTGGTTTGGCTGTGGCAAGTGGTGGGGGCGGAGGATTCTGAGCAGAGGCTCGGGGTGGGAGGGTGGGTTTTGGTTTGGTACTCGAGCTTCATGTTGAAGTAGCGGTCGGCGCCGAAGACGCTGATCTCGCCGGCGCCGGCGTGTTTGGGGGTGAGGTGGGAGAAGGTGAAGGCGGAGTTGGGGTTGTGCTCGGAGGAGCGGGAGGAGAAGGAGTCGACGCGGGTGGGGTTGGATAATTTGATGGTCATGTTGGTGTGGTCTTGGGCGGAGACGCGGTGGACTAGGCTCTCTTTGCCTTTGTCGATGTAGGACGAGAACGAGGCGACGCGAAGGCTGCTGCCGTCTTGAGTCTCCATGGCAGGGGTTGGATGAGAGAAAGAGAGAGGGAAAGTGAAGTGAAATTGTGGAAGTTTTGGTTTGAGGTGTTTGATGAAAGGGTGGGGTTTAAGTAGGCATGGGGAGGAGGTAGATAACAGCAATACAGTGGATCCTAAATTCATGCTTGTGTGCTGTGGCCACTTTACTTACTAATTCATTTTGTTTCTTCTGATTTTAGGGTTTAAGATTGTTTCTTGTTTCTTTGCACATTTTAAAGTTTCAATTGTAAAGAAAATAAATTCACTTATGCATGCATAAGATAGTGTTTACTTTCCAATATTGATAATAAGATAGTAGATGATTGCATAATTGTATGGAGTAGTTTTTACTTGAATTTCTTCAATCTAATTAACTGTTTTAACGGGACATGAATCGAATAAATTTAGTTTAAATAATTGAAACTATCACTTTCATTGGGGTATCACAAAATTCAATTCATCTAAATAAATGTATTTTACTCATAGATGCTAATTCTGAAAAGTAATTGTTACAAAGTATGTACTACTTGCTTGTACAGAAGATTTAGGACTCTTCTTTAAAATTGTGATTGAGCAAAAGTATATACTTCTGATTAAAAAAAAAAACAATCCAGTTTTTGACAGAAATGATTATGTGCCATTTCATTTTAATGTCACAGCTTGCATATACCTGATCTCGCTTGTCCAAGTTGTGAAAATATCGACATCAATAAATGCAAAAATATAGAGAAAAGTGGATTAATTGCAAGAATAAAAAAGAATGCAGGCATGCATAAGAGTCACTATAGTAGTTAGAATGAATATGATATCTGAATGAGTATTTATTACATTCTATTGAGTTTAGAAGGAGTCATTTAATAGGAGGGGCTGAAAAATCTGATGGAGGCTTCAGTGGAAGTGGTGGCTGAAAAACAAGGTTGAAGGGCCTCCATTCATTTAACAAATTGTAGGGACAAATCTCACAATAATATTTCTCCATTTAAACCTCCAATTACTTTATTCTCTGAGTATGTCTTGCACAGAATTTGGTGGATGGTGTGTGATCATGCCATTAATTGGAAAAGAACATACATTAATTTCGAATTATATGGAGTACATATTATATGTGTTTGTGGTTGCACAAATATCGTGTTTTTTTTTTACAGTGGACTCGAACCTAAGACTTTTGGTATGGGATATTGTTAGGTCAATTTACGCACAAATGTTGTGTCTTTTATAACGTAGAGTTGTGAGTGTAGATTAGGATCTTCACTCATTGGGCCAGACAATTTTGTCAATTTAAGTGTAGATTAAGGATAGATAGATATTGTTTTCTTTAACAAATGGAATGAGAACGAAATGACGAGTTTTACGTTACGCTTTCTAATATCGTTGGTCATTAAATATTGAGTAGTACTGGCAATTTACAAAAAGGCATCCATGAGTTGATATATTGACACTAAAATATGATTTGTCATTTGTCTTAATAAAAATACCACTATGATTTGTCACATTGTCCTATCATGTGAGATAAAAGTGCATGTTAATCTATATGTAGAAATTAAAGAGGTCACAAGTAATTTTACTAAAAGGTAAATATTTGACCAATGTCAAAAACTTTTCTTGCATCAATAGATTAAATGTATAAATAATGTGTAAAAATATAAAAATAAATGAGTTGAGCTTTTTGTTGCATATTTGAACTTCCCATTCAAACAGAAAAACTCCATAAACCCCAAAATTCATGAATTATCATCTTCCCTTAGCTCGGTTGATTCTTCACAAAGGCTCTTCCAATCTCCTTTCCCCTCTGCAACTCTTTCAGCTCCACTCTCTAGCAATAACCACAGGCCTCCAACTCCAGCACCCCTCGATTCTCCTCTCTCTCTTCAAGCTCTATCTCACTAACCAGGCAACTCTCACTCACGCAGAGAAACTTTTCCCCCGAGTTCAACAACCATATAAATGGAATCTCATGATCAGACACGCATCAGCTACCCGCCCTTCAAAGGCGCTATCTTTGTTTCAAAAAATGCGTATTGATGAACCAAGCACCCCTTTTTGCAATAACCCTTTTGTTTATGCTTCTCTGATTAAAGCTTGTGGTAAAGCTAGGGCTTTTCGTGAAGGTAAATCGATACATTGCCGGATAATTAGGCTTGGATTGGATTACAATGTGAATGTGTCGAATAGTCTCGTTAGCTTTTATTCAGGCTCTGCGAATTTGATGAGCTACGCTGATGTGTTGTTTGATTCGGTTTCGGAGAAAAATGTGGTTGTTGTTAATGGCCTGATATCTGGGAATGTTAGGAGAGCGAATTTTGATGTGGGATTGAGACTGTTTGTTGAGATGCTGCGTGGTTGTTTCGGTTTAAATGTGAAGCCTAATTGTGTTTCTTTCGTGATTTTGATATCTGGTTGTGTTGAATTTGGGGAATTTAGGGCAGGGAAGGCGCTTCATTGTTGTAGTTGGAAGATGGGATTGGGATGGAGTGTTGAAATGTGCAATGTGCTTATTGATTTTTATGCTAAATTAGGGCACATTGGTGATGCTTCAAATGTGTTCGTGGAAATGCCAGAGAGAGACTTGATTTCGTGGAACTCGATAATTTGGGGGCATGTTAAGAGTGGAGAGTTTGTGAAAGCGTTTTCCTTGTTTAGAGAAATGAGGAGAGAGGGGATTGGAGTTGATAGAGCGTCGTTTAGTTGCTTGTTGTCTGCTTGTGCTGCTCGTAGAGATCTTTGGTTGGGGAGGATGGTTCATGCTCGTGTAAAAGCTATTGGGATGGAGTGTGATGTCTCTGTAGGGACGGCTTTGATCAACATGTATGCAAAGTGTGGAAAGTTGAACTCTGCAAGGAAACTTTTCGATGAACTACCAAAGCAAGAGATTGAGTATTGGAATGCAATGATACATGCTTATGTTGATGCTGGACTTGCTAGGGAGGCTTTGAAGCAACTTGATGAGATCAAGTTTAGGGATTTACGACTAGATGAAGTGACAGTTTTGGGATTGATTATGGCTTGTGGTGATGCAGGGGATCTGCATCGCGGTAGGCTTATGCATTCTATTGTGGAAAACGATGATTTGTTCAAAGGAAGCGTGGTTTTAGGGAATGCTCTTGTAGACATGTATGCAAAATGTGGGAGCACTACGAGAGCTAGGTCGGTCTTTGATAGGATGCCCCGGAGAGATGTGATTTCATGGACATCTATGATAGTAGGCCATGCTGTTAACGGTGAAGGAGAAGAGTCTCTTGCTACTTTTCAGCAAATGTGTGCGGAAAAATTAGTTCCGAATTCTGTGACCTTCTTAGGAGTTCTGTCAGCCTGTGATCATGCTGGTTTGATTGATGAAGGGATGAGATTATACAATATGATGAGTGAAGTGTACCATATCAAGCCACGGATCGAGCACTGTGGCTGCGTGGTCGACATGCTTGCTAGAGCTGGCAAAATCGGAGATGCTCAAATGTTTATTCAGAAGATGGACACAAAGCCTAATGCACTTGTTTGGAGGATGTTGCTGAACGCGTGTAGGGTTCATGGCCACATCGATCTAGGATTGAGCTTCGTTACTGGCTTAACAGAACTGGATACGCCTCCGGAAGCAGCCAATTTTGTGATCTCGTCTAATGTATATGCGGAAGCTGGGAGATGGAACGACGTTGCTGCTCGTAGAAACACAATGGTTGTTGAAAGAGCTTCCAAAGAAGCAGGAAAGAGCTGTGTTTCTTAGCTCACAGATTATTCTAGAATGGGTTCCAAATTTTATACGCACAATCTTTTTAACATTTTGAGGTAAGAAGAAATTATTCTACACACTGAAATAAAAATAAAAGTAATTTTCATGACTATCAAAGCTAGAAGACATATTTAACTTGTACTTTTCGATATTGATTTAATATTAAATTTAATCTAATCGTATACTGTGCTGAATTATGATCGAGAATGAAGTAGAATGTGAGATTAATCTTGTGTTATTATCAACGAAATATCAAAATATAAACAAGCAGTCAAGATGGCCGAGCGGTCTAAGGCGCCAGTTTCAGGTACTGGTCCGAAAGGGCGTGGGTTCAAATCCCACTCTTGACAAATATTTTATATCTATTTTTAAAAATTTTCATAGTATTTTATATTTTTATTATATATTTTTTTGTTAAATTGAAATACTACTCGTACCTAATATATTGTGTTTTCTTCTACTATGAGTTGGAATAGGTTTAATATACTGAGTCATTTGGGGTTTTTTGTGTGCCAAAATTAATGAATTTTTATGTCTCTGAGATCTATAGAGCTGAATGTTGGTGTTATTGATGGGATAAACCATGTGTGAGCCATTTTCCTTTCGGGCATTTGACAATTATACGATACTGTTGATGAGCCTGTTGAAGTATGATATATTCATCCCAAACCTTGTTGAATTTGATATCTTCATCTAAGACCTTGCTATTTAGGTGATTACATCCCAAAGTTAGCGTGTTGCATTTGTTTAGGAGATACTCAAATCAGGCTTGTCCATTGCAATCTGCACTGTGGATCAGTGTCTTCATTCCTGCAAAATGTGTACTAATACTATTTCGGAATCATGACAATTATCTAGAGTCCGAAAGGTCGGAAGATGAATACGACTAGCATTTACTGTACGAAGTGGCAATAGATGGTTTGTTTTTTTTTTTCTGAACCATCTGTTTGTTAGTTGGTATCATGAGTTGGATTAAGAGTGGTGAAATGGAAGGGGAAATCTATATAGGACTCAGAGATTACAAGTCATACTATGGAGGCACAAGATTTAACATAAGTTACAATTCAACTATTCGTTTTTTCATATTAAGTTGCAATGTGTTCCCTCTTCTGCAACGCAATTTCACATGTTTAATTTGTATTT
Organism: Salvia hispanica; assembly: GCF_029641045.1. Taxonomy (NCBI): domain Eukaryota; kingdom Viridiplantae; phylum Streptophyta; class Magnoliopsida; order Lamiales; family Lamiaceae; genus Salvia; species Salvia hispanica. The sequence goes on from NC_142696.1 coordinate 45,291,424, forward strand.
GACATTATTTTTGGTTGATTTCTAGTTTTTTTGTTGTGTAATATGTATCTTTGTGGTTAATAAAGCCTCTGAGTGCGAAGGAAGTTTGTCTGTTTGCACTCCTCTCTGACCAATTGGTCTCATCGGACCCTGCTTATCTTCACTTCATGCTCTACTTGGAATTATCCTCTTTCTTCAAAATTTGTTAACCCGAAATTGCTAAAACAGAAAATTGTCCTATTTACAGAGTTTGAACTTTCATTCTTGCTAACTTGGGGAAATCTATCCACTTGGCATCCACATATATTTGAAAAAAATCCTTTTAGTTATATAAGATGGATCCAAAACATGATAATTTAATCTCTCTGTAAAAATGAAATCAAGGGCATTGCCGAAGGAATAGTGGAAGATGAAAGCAGGATGTCTTCACATTGTTTCTTCAAAGTGAAGGCAGAGCGTGATGCATCAGATTGTGAAAATTATATGAGTCTGAGTATATTGACATCACTTAACTATTGCATGTATATTTACCAAGAATGTACAATCTAGCAGAACCTACTACTAGTACTTGAATTACCGTTATAAACGATGCATTGAATACTATGTAAGCACATACTAGCTTATGGACTGAGAAACATGTGATGTTGTCCATAAGGATAGACTGATCGCCATCACGAACCAGTCTTAATTATGTGCATGATTGATGGGATTAACTGTGGATATTGGAGTTTGTTTGAACTGATTATATTGGAGAAATGATTAGCTCAATAGTTTTTATGAGAAGCATAGGATCTTTGATTTATCAATTTTCCAAAATCCTGTTTGTTAATGTTATCTTGAGTTCATGGTGACCATTTTCTTGAAGATATAGTTTGGATCATGTCTTGCCGAACATTTTAGAGAATCTTAACCATTTCTCAGAAGATGAATACATCTTATCTTGAACAAGACCTTTTCTGCTTAGGGTATCGACCGTATACTTTTCCAGCTTAATTGACAGTTCTTGATGTAATGCCCCCTTACAATTGCTAGTCACCACGATCACATTCGCCTAAACTTCAAACATTGTAGTTTCTATACACAGATAATGAGTATGTTTTGGAAGCGGGCATGCTGATGCTGCAACAGTAGATGTTCGGGCTAGATGAAAGGATTTTTGAAGCCAGAGGCCGTTGCTGCTGTTGCACCGACCTGGTTTGGCCCCCTTCCTATTGTGTTTTGTAAAGATTTCAATATGGAAACTAGGAAAAGATTTCTATTTTGAGGGCATCATGTTATTTGTCAATGGCAGTTATATTCACTCTATCAATAACGGTGCCGTTGCAGACACTAAATCTTGTGAATTTACAGGTATGCACTCTTACAGGTTTGTGAATTTTATAATTACCGTTGTAAAATAATGCAAAACTTCACATTTAACACTTATATTTAGTTTTTTCAAATTTTTATGCAATAATTAAGATACACAATAGTATAGTTACACCCTGATTTGATATGTGTGTTATGAATTATGATGGGAGGGGACACTTGTTGGTTAAGTTAGGAATAGGGACATGTGACCAATTCTTAGTTTAATGAATTTGTTTTCCAAGTGTAGAACAAGTTGCAAGCAATGAAGTCGGCCCTCCCTAATTTGTATATAGATTATGTATGCGTATAGATACCACGTGTCTTACTTCGTCATAACCCATACTACTAAATGCTCTAACCACATTCATTTCAGATAACTTTTCTTCAAAGCTCTTATGCTTTCTACTATTATAGAATCGAGTTTCTTTTACTATTACAAAGAATTCTTAGTAAATAGCACAAAAAACGAACTAGTGCATACTACACTTAGGTAAGAATCTAAAGTTTATTTAGATGTACTCCTTATTTAACAAAGTTGTACTAGTATTTGATGATGATCAAACACCTTTCTCGAAAGAGTCGTTGTTACAATACTTTTGATGCATTTATGAATGTTGGCAAATTAAAGGTTGATAGCAATATATATTAGTATGTTTTTAATGCATATATGAAAAATTTTCCCCATATCTAACTAACCTCGCTCCTTAACTAACATCCAATAAAAATTTAAGGTTTTGTAAAATTTCAATGCCGCCAAGGAAATAATATGTGGTATATATTTAACATGGCCACACAGAAGTAGTAATTAATACCAAAAGTTGTAAAATATCGAAAACGATTGATACAATAGCAATATGGCATATATATATACACACAAAACATTGTTGCCTATTATTTGTGTTTCTTGTGTGTATTCAGGTCGACGGTTTCGTTTATTTTTGACTCTTGTTGCCTAATACCTACAATTTGGTTGTGTGAGAATTGAAATCTTTGGCCCTACTATACATTATGTTTATCGTTATTTGTGATTGTTACTTGGCCTATATGATTTTGATGACCAAATTCGAAGTATATTTTATGCCGTACAATCTTTTGGCATCATTTTTATTGAGATTACAATTTGTAACTATATAATTTGATTCTACATTGTTTATTGTGGTTCAATGAGAAAATAAAATATTAGATTGAACTCTTACGCGGAAATTTTAAAGGTATGTAACATATACGACATTAATGAAATCATTCGACGAATACGCCAAATTACTTCAACGGATTCGCTCAACACCATCGATGCACATTTTAAGCCGTACAATCATTTATGGAATATTCTAATTGTGACTCTTGATGTGGGACAGACTAAAATGAAAATTCAGGACTCCTAAAGTGGGACTGAGGGATTAGTATTAATATTTTAATTTTGTACTGTATTATTTATTATTATCTCATCAAAAAATTAAAAAAATTACGAATGTGATACGAAAAAAAGAATCACTGATTAATTACGAATATGATACGAAAAAAAAAATCATTGATTAGGTTCGGAACCATACTGGAGGTAATAAATTAGTCACTGTATATTTTCTCACAATTTTCAAACTATATTAATTGAATTTCGACTAGTACTTAATTAAGTCAACCAGTATAGTAAGTTGATGGATTAAGATATTAATGTTTCTACTACATAATTGGACTCCAGTTCTTCTGAAAGTAAAAGGTTTCAAGGTTTCTGTTGATGGATTAAGATATTAATATAATTACTGAAATTTTAGGATTTATTATTATGCATCGGTATCAATCACAATGACAAGTTTTCATTGCATATCTGGATTGCACATGAGCATGTAGAATTAAGTAAAGAGAGCAACATACCGACACAAATCTATTACTATTGTGTATATATATGCTTACAAATTTTGATATACTTATAGTAATTTTCAACTTATTACAATTATAATTTTTGTCACGCATTACATACCATCGACTAGTGTTTTTAATAAAGCCATGATGACGTTAATTGTTAATACACTGTTAGTGGCTAAATTGCGCGTGACCATTAGATGCGTGCATCTATTGTGTTTTTTATGAAAATCAAATGCTCAAGCCACAAGACCATTTGTGATACATTTAAGCGTTACCATAGATGTATAGCCTATTAAGACATGTATTAATAAGTGTCACAATAGTTGACGCACCAAACAAATTCCTTATCTTGCTAGTTTTTTTTGTTAAACACAAACTACTCAACATTTAATTTTTCTAATTTTGTGCTCCTTTTAAGCTCGCCTAATTTCAATCTGAGTTGGAAATCGAAAATTTCTACATGGAGATTAAATCAACAATTTGGAAAAACAGCATAGTTTTATAATTAAAATATAAATTGAAAATTGAAAATTTATTTAAACTCTCAAGAATTGGATTAACTGATAGATTTGAGGAAAATTGACGCCTCTTAGCGAAATATTGATCAGATCAACAAAGTGAGAAGGAAGAAGTCACGACATTTTTAAGGGGAAAAATTTCTTGTTTTTTAAGATCATCACCTCATGGACCTCACCTGAATGGTTATGGAACATATGCCATTTTGTAAACAGGACGATCACGATAGCAATGCTCCTTTTAGTACTCCCTCCGTCCCACAAAAGATGTCACACTTTCCTTTTTAGTTTGTCCCACAAAAATGTCACATTTCCCTTTTTGGAAAAAGTTCTATCTCACATGAATATAAAAATTATATTTTCTCTCTCCATTTAACACACAAAACAAAACCTCCTAAAATCTCGTGCCGTCTCACAAGTATGACATTTTTTGTGGGACGGAGAGGGAGTATGTTAATTAAAATCACATAGGGTTCACTTCATCTATTATAACACTTTTATATAGTGTTTTATAACCTTTTTAAATATTCGAATAAGTATTGTGCATTACTTAATTTGTTTACACATTGTCAAATACTCTTAATGAAAAATTATCTATCGTCATGACATTATTTTAAAAAAGTAACCTTTTTAAATCGACATCATTGTCGTATGTCGATATGATGGGGAAAGAAAATCATTTTATGTATATAGAATAAATGAATCTAATTTATAAATAAACCTAAATGTAAATGCATTTATTTTGAACGCCTTACATTATCTACATCGAGAAACTTGGCGGTTTCTGATTGGGTGAAAAAAGCGGGCCCACCACGGACATACTCTGTAACCACATAGTATCATACAATGACCATGTAATGAACCAAAACCGTACAGCATTGCATAAGGTTTGACTTTTGATTATACTGTTAATAAATTTTTAATCTTTATTTGTAATTTCCTTCAATTCGTTTAATTGTGAAAGCGATGATATCATCTGATTCACTCTCCAAGTCAACACCGCAGCCTTGTATGTTCACACAATCATACATGCATAATTTTTTGGCTCCACTATATATACTAATGAAATATAAATATTATTAATATAAACTAAATATATTTATAATTTTGTACTATATGATGAATTTAATTATACTAGTATTTTTTTATATGTAAGTTGAGTCGTTTAATAGATAGTTTAGCCATCTAGTGTATAAATTTCGATATGCATACACCTTATTTGTATTGTAGATGGCCAAGAGTAATTTTATGTTCCTGAAAAATATAAAAAGTAGGGAAAAGAATGACACCACCACTTAATTATGACCTAATTCTAAGAAGTGATTTTGAAGTGTTTTAATGGGAGAATTAATACTAATCACGTTATTATAACATGAATAGATTGTGAAATATTTATATGTTTAGATGTTGAAATAAATGGTTTTGGATTGAGTATGTTTGAGGAGAAGTACCAAATAAGTATATATAATATGTGTACCTGTCATTCTTTAAACAAAAAATGTATTTAGGGAATTGAAGTATTTAATACTAGTAGTACACTATGTTTTTAAATTATTTGTGCGTATATAATCCAAATTTATGTCACCAAAAGTCTCTAAAATCTAATGAAACCAAAATATTATTCAAACATCCACTACATTATTCACATAACTATACGTATATTTTGCAGCACAGATTTATTTGGGTCATCCTCCATTTGCCGCAAAATCTTTGTTTTGCATTGCGTTTGATGGCTACTAAAATCCAAAAAAAAGATGAAGATGATAGAAAATCATCTACAAACAAAACTCACAAAGAGAAATATGAACAAAAATTTGAACAAATATGAAATTAGGGAGTGTGATGAATAAAATCAATTATTGATGTTGAACCCACACTTGTACTTTGGCATTTTCTTTTTTCTTTCTTTCAGAAATTTGACACTTCTAGAAGATGATGATATGACAGTGAGAACAAAGCTACTATGTGCAGTGTAAATTAAATTATTTTGAAATTTTGTTTTAAGGTTAATTCTTAATATCAAGCTATATAATTTCTTAGCTAAAAATAAAAAGACAAAAAATAGCATGATTTATTAGACATCTACATTTCTTAACAGCTAAGAGAAAAAATATCTATCATATACTTTATTGAATTATATACATATTCAAGTAATAAGTCCAAAATTTATGAAATCATGCCCGTCATTGATATATCATTATATGTTACACAATAAAACCGGAATAATCATCTGACTCACTTCTTCATGCCCACAATATATGAACCAGAATGATTATCCACACTACAACAAAGAAACTCATTATCGATTTGGCTGAATTCGTTTATAGAAATAGGTCTCTACAACTCAACACACTACCTCAATCTATAATCTATAATTACTATTAATTTGGTACTATTAATAATGCAGTGCTCAATATGTAAGATGAGCTAATAAAAAAACCAATCCAACTTTAATGCTCCCCCATGCCTATATTTGGCAGTCGGGCCGGGCTTAGTTAAATATGTGAAAGGAAATAAATAATACTCCCTCCACCCCGGATAATTCGGGTCACTTTGACCGGGCACGAGTTTTAAGAATTGTAATGAAAAATAGGTTGAAAAAGTTAGTAGAATGTGGGTCCTACCTTTATATATTAGTTTTATAATAAAATGTGAGTAGGAATAAGTTAATTGAATATGAGGTCCACTACTAAAAATGGTAAAAGTGAAATGAGACAAATTATATGGGACGGACCGAAATGAAAAATTGGGACGAATCATCCGAGACGGAGGGAGTACCTTTTCTATTGTGGGCTCAATGGCGACTATTCATATGAATCATCACCCCCACATTTTTTGTCATCATGTGTGTACGTGCCCATCAAAACTCCACGTGGTGCACCATGTGCCTTAGATGTCGTACATCAAAGCCCGATTTGGAGGGCCCGCGGAATTAAGCATGGGTCGCGGGCCCAATGGGCCCACAGTTTGACACCTGTAAATGATATTTACGATGATTATGCCTCGAATATGTTTAGCACCATCGTTTTCAATTGTGCGTGGCAATGAAAATATAGTCCAATTTATTTTGAAAGAATTAATTTTTGGTGACAGCAGGTTCCTTATGGATCTTTGCAGAAGGTTATTTTTTGAAGAAAAAGAAAAAGGAAATATACATTTATGGGGGAAATTAATTAAAAATAAGTGGTATTAATGTTGGTGATTGGGTGGCAACTCTAGAGTGATGGTTGGTCTGAGAATTCTACCGAAAAAAAAGGAAGAATGGCAAAATAGTGGAAACATTCAACCAACGAAGACGACGTGAATTCTATAATGCGTAAAAGTATTAAATTATTTATTTATACTTATGGTATACGGCTCATTTTAAAATTTTGTGACATTATTATATTGGCTATCGCCTATACTTAATTATATTCGTAGTTATTGATTTTTGAGATCTAGAAGTTTTCAGTTAAGAGGTTCGGTTTATTATCTAAAAGTTGGATTTTGGTAGAACTGTAAGAGCATATTCAAAGGGAGAGGTAAATAGAGAGATAAAGTAATATAACTATCATATTTACCTTTTCTTCATGAAAAACATTCTCTAAGGGGAGATGTATTTGAGAAGGAATTATACCTTTTCCCATTTTGAAGAGGTATATAACCACTATATTTACCTTTTTTTCATAAAAAATCATTCTTCAAGGGGGAAGGTATTTGAGAAGGTATTACCCTTATGTTTTTTTAATGCTTTTGTACTATTATTTTATTTTTTTTAAATGATATATCTTTCTATATACCTTTTATCCTTGGAGTTGATTGATTTTTAGAAATGTATATTGCACTTTTTGAGAAGGTATAAACATGATATACCCTTTCCATTTACCTTCTCTCTTTGGAGTTGCTCTGAGAAGGAATTAGAAAGGCATATATATAATCATCTATATATTAAAATTTTAATTATGATAAAAATTAATTGTGTAACACGGAAACAATTGCGCCTAACTTATGCACCATAACATCTTCAATATACTAAATTCGCGACAGAAAAGAAAAGCCAGCAACATGAGAGAGTGTCGACTTGTCTAAGTCCCCTGAAAGTGAATTTATTTGTCGGAATTTTAGATGTATTAATTGTATTATATTCTAAAATAATCGCAGTTTACTACTTTTATTCACGCTTCCACCTAGCTAGGGCGAGGGTGCGAGGGTGGAAGGTCAAGATTGCTTAAACTTAATTAAATGGGAAATTGATATTTCAGTGATGGATATTTTATACTACTATCAAAGACTGCTTAACATTAGAGTATTTTAATTTGACTCAAAAATGGTTTTTTATTCAACAAAATATTCCAGTCAAACGTAACTGAAATATGATTCAAAAATGAGTAACACATTTTTGAAAATCCAAAAATCTGATAGTTAAGCTTGGATCGAGAGACACATTTGACGCTATTATAATATTATTCGTAACGACTTACGTAATTGGTTGATTTTGATTGATTTATATTTTGTAATCATGTACTCCTACTAATCAGTAAAAGTACATGAAAACGCATTAATAAAAAGTCCTATGATTCCTATCTATTGGTTAAAAAGACAAAATTTCTATCTTTCTCCATCTCAATGATCTCATAATCATGTGCTATATCATTGATTAGCAACGACAGAGAAGAAAGAAAATTAATAGTAGTAGTGTATGAAGTGGAGAAATTTTCTGAATATTGGACTCCAGTCTTAATGCATTTTTTAAAATAGGACGTAGTAGTAGTTTGGTTTTCGTCAAATTTCGCTTTTTCTTTTTCTTTCTCTTTCTTCTTATTTGTTTTTTTCTTTTTTCTTCATTTTATTTTATTTTATTTATTCCTAAAATATGAATTTGAAATTGAAGAGAAGAAATTAAAAGAAAGAATTATAAACTTAAAAGCACAAAAGTGGAGTACTATTAATTGTATAGCCCATGCAGGTTTTGGGGGCCGACTGACCTTAGAAAATATTTCGACTTAATTATGCTAAAATGTGATCAAAAAATTAACTGGAGCAAAGAGTAACTGTTGCAAAACATGCGTATGATTGATAAAGCAAATTTGTCACTTAGAATTTTAAATAAAACGAATTAGAGAAAAAAACAATGAACAAAGCTCATAACTAGAAATATATTCTTCAAATATAAAACTCCCTCGTCTGCCAATAATCATCCCAATTTTCCATTTTCGTATATCCGTGGGTAATTGTCTCATTTGATTTTACCAGTAAGTAGTACTACTACTTTTGGTAATAGACCTTCCATTCTATAAAAAATATCTTACTTATATTTTATTACTATAAAACTAAGTATTTAAAAGAAGAATTTACATTTAATTTCATCAATTTTTTTTTACTCATTTTTCATTATATTTCTCAAAATCTAAACTGAGTCAAATCAAGCTAATTAATGGCGGACAAGGAGAGTAAATCCGTAACTACAGTAAAAGAATGAGAGAAAGTGGAAAAGACAAAAATGACATTTTCATTTAAAAACAGTGAAAGATGACTTCATATATTTTTCTATGGCGTAGTTTAGGGATTAATGGGGACTTTTAAGGGAGTGCAACGGTGAGCGCGATAATTTAGTAAACAATTATAAAGTTCACTATATTTAATGTCATTTAAAATATCCTAAAATGGTGTATGTTAGCATGTATAAATAATGAATACTTTTGTTCCTATAGTAAAAGAAATGAGCGAAAAATGTAACTCCAAATTAATAAGTATGATTAGCCTTGCGAATTGCAAAATGAGAACACCATTTGTAATTCACTCTTTTAATCAATTACTTCAAAATGTTAACATTGATTGCCACGCGTTTGCATCTTCTCAAATTATGATAATAGAAACAAGAATAGAGAGAGAGAAGGTGCTGACTTTGGCAAAACATGAGTAAATGCAGTTTGCTGTCTGCATTTGACTCTTTTCATGATCAAGATAAAGCCCAACACCCTTTCCATACATCTCCCTTCTCAATCTTCTCATCATATATACCCTCTATATATTCTCTTACACTCATCCCCTTCAGTTAGACTCTTGTCTCCTATCAAAACACAATTGATCCTCCAACCATCTTCTGAAAAAAAAGAGAAGAAGATTTCAGAAAACCTTTTTTCCCAATTGGAAACTTGAAAAGAAAAAAAAAATATTTGATCTCCAAATTTTCTGACATGGGAAGACCACCTTGTTGTGAAAAAATTGGTGTGAAAAAAGGGCCATGGACTCCTGAAGAAGACATCATCCTTGTTTCTTACATTCAAGAACATGGCCCTGGAAACTGGAGAGCTGTTCCTTCTAACACAGGCAAGCCAAACACAAACTGAAAAAAAGAAATCACTTTTTATCCTTCCTAAATTTATTTTTGTTTTTGGGTTAGTTGTGATCATTAATATTAGTATCATAAATATTCCACCCACCCTCTTGAAGAATGCTCTTCTTCTTCTTCTTTTTTCCCCTATTAACATGTTTCTTTGTAATTTTATATTTCAGGGTTGCTACGGTGCAGCAAGAGCTGCCGTCTCCGGTGGACTAACTATCTCCGGCCGGGAATCAAGCGCGGTAATTTCAACGAGCACGAAGAGAAAATGATCATCCATCTCCAAGCCCTTCTCGGCAACCGGTCAGTATTTTTTTTAATAGGCAAATGAATAGAAATTTAAAGGTCGCGTGAGTTAGCTAGCTAGGGTTTGGTAGCTAAACTGGAAAACCGTTATCTAATTCTAGAGTGGAATTGAAATTACAGTTGGGCGGCTATAGCCTCGTATCTACCACAGAGAACCGACAACGACATCAAGAACTACTGGAACACGCATCTCAGGAAGAAGCTCGGAATCCAAGGGCGCGATGACGATAGTAAAGAAAATGGCGGCGCCGCCGCCGTTTCAAAGGGAAAGTGGGAGAGGAGGCTCCAAACAGATATCCACATGGCCAAACAGGCCTTATGCGAGGCTCTCTCTCTACACAAATCTGACACTACCTCTCTCTTCCCGGCGCCGGCTACCTACGCTTCGAGCGCTGAAAACATCGCTCGATTGCTCCAAAACTGGATGAAAAAGAGCCCTAAAGCGGCAGAGGCGGGATCGTGCGACAGCAGCGATCAGAACGCCTCGGTCGGGCTCAGCTCGAGCCCGAGCGAGGGGGCGAACTTCGCCGGCGGCGGCTTCAATTGCTCGAATTCGGACATCTCGGTGGAGGATGCATCAGCTGATCAGAATCCTAGCTGTGTGGAGACGGAAATGCCCTTCGGATTGCTGGAGAAGTGGCTGTTTGATGACGCGGCGGCGCAGGGGCAGGATGGTAATTTCATGGAGATGGCCTTGAGTGAAACTGCTGATTTGTTTTGAGGAAAAATTATAGATATGTGCACTAATAAGCCTTGGCTTCTTCAAAACAACTCAGCAGTTTTTCATTAAGGTGTTATTAGTAACTAAGATTATTACAATATCTACTTTGGGGGGGATTTTAATTTGTAATGTCAGTTTCAAGCTCTTTGTGAGAGTATGTCAGGAAAAAGAGCTAAAAAGTGTAAATTATTTAGTACTGTAGTTTCATAGTCATCTGAGCATAAGCTCCCCCTCCTGTCCTCACTTTCATTGTGGAGCAAAAAGTGTTTGTACATTGTGCATCATCTGGTGTACATTCCTGATGTATGAGAATTAGAGTTTGACTTCTTATGCTTTGGGAATCATGAAATTGGCCACTAATTTGTCCGGGGTTTGGCTGATTGGCTATATATGCAGGTAAATTTGTGTTGGAAAAGTTCATCTAAGAGCATCCACAATAGGGTGGACATTTTGGCTGGACACTTTTACGTTTTTTGTTCATAGCCACTTTTTATTTATCCACGGCCATAAAAAAAAGTTTTTGCAGCAATAGTGGACACTTTTTTTAGCCACATTTCACTTTATTTTATTTGTTGTATATTTTAATTCAATTACAATTAAAATTATCGGACTAAAAATAATTAGATAAAAACGGCTAATAAAACAAATTAAAATTGAAAACTAAATTTTCGTCGGATTAAAGTAAGGGGAAAATTACAACGAAAATTTGATCTACGGAAAATCACACATGTTCTTCACGCTACGCCGCCTCCCCTACGTGCTCAGACCTCTTCAATCAAATCGACCTGGAGTTGGTCATGTGCTGTGCTTCTGCGTATATCAGCGAAACGTTGGATCAGATATTCATTACTACGTGGTACACCCATCTGTATCAGCGAAAAATTGGATAGAAAGTGAAATGGGTGTGAAGATGTGTGTGGAGAGAAGATGAAAATGGGAGGAATATTTATAATAAAAACAATTAAAAATTCGAAATTAAAAAAAAAATTTGGAAATCGGCAACCGCCGCGGCGGTTTCGCCGTGCAATAGATAGCCGCGGCGGCCGCTGCTTTTCTCTCGTCCTCCGGCTCGTCCTCGGGGCGAAAGCCCTTCCGCCCCACAAAAGCCGTCCGCCTCTGGGGCGGCCGCTTCCACCACAATAGACAGCCGCGGCTTAGCCGTGATCGGGGCGGCCGTCGCGCCGCCCTTATTGTGGATGCTCTAAGAGAAATAGCGCCTGCTTTTCACCATCGCCATTGCAAGTGGACAAGGGAGGGTGCGCCAGACGGGAATTAAAAATAAAATAAAATTAAATGCATTATTCTATCTTTAAATATCTCATTCTTCTTCTATATATCATTGTAGTATTTTAATCTATGTTAGTATTTGTTTTCTAAAATTAACAATTAAAATTACAACTCTCTCCGTCCTTTAAAAATATGAGTTGGTAGGCCGTAAGTTTTAATGCATAGTATTTGGTAAAATAAGAAAGACATAAAGATAAAAACTAATAAAAGTATTGTTGGTAGAGATAATGAGTCTCACCTCTTTAGAGAGAAATTTTTTTCTAAAATTAGAATGTTCATATAACCTTTTAGGAACGGACTAAAAAGGAAATTGTTAATACTTTTCAGAGACGGAGAAAGTATAAAATATGAAAAATAGTGAAATAAGTCGGGGGGGCTGACACTAATATTGCTGGTGTTCAGATTGAAATTTCAAAAGATAACATAGCAGTAGAAAAATGAATTGTGGTCAATTTTAGAGCGATTTTTATTTATAGCACTATAGATGCCCTTAGAATCCTTCTTTTATGAAGATCTCAATTAAAAGGCCCAATCCCAATAGCAAAGTGCCAAAGTCAATTCTTCTTGGTTTCGTAACTTCGATTGTTTTTTTGTCAAATGCATGCATAGATCAATGATGAATATCATCACCCTATCGATCGATCTCAGGTTCCCTATATATATAAAGAAAAGCTCTATATGTAGTCTTCATCTTCCATTCATCTTTATTGCCAGTTTTATACATGAGCCTTAGTAGTATAGATTGTGACAAATGTAGTATAGTACAACAAATTAAATTTTTTAGGGACCTGAGTCGGTTGCTTCATCCCTCTCATGGACCATTCGACCATATGTAAACATACTAGCTAGTACTACAAAAAATTATTATGCATGTTACGAATATAGTGATGTTTATTTCTTTTAATCATAGTACTTTATTTGAACAACTGAAGTGAAGTCGATCGACTCGGTACACAAACTTCTACACACCACTACTTCAATGATTTTTATTTTCAAAATTGTGAGAAACAAAAAAATTAATAATTAGATAGAATCATTTTGAAAGACATTGAATTGAATGCAAATTATAATTTTAGGACATACTGTCTCCATTGCCAAATATTCTCTAATATTTGTATATTGACAGTTTGTCATCATACTATAATAAAAATAGTTTATTTGTTTGTTTCATTTATTTTTGAAGATCTTTTTTACGGGGATTTTATTATGAAGAAGTCATCAAAAAGTAATTATAAATCTGAAACAAAATAATTCAGTGCATGATAATGTAGTATAATTAATAATTATAGTATCATGTTTGTTTACCCAATTTTGATCTTCAAACATGTTTTTGCAGTCTCGTCATTAATTTTGACGGAATATATACGGCTACGCTCTTATAGACCAAACCCCCTTTTCGCTTTGCATATTTCATTAATAAGCAAAGATAATCGTTTTTCACATTACCGATATATCGTTCGAAAATATTTTTTAAACCTAAAATCGTATGATTTAAACATTTACTCCCTCCTCCTCCGTCACTATCGAAGTGATGCATTTCTTATTCGACACGAGATTTTAGCAGTGTTATTTTATGAGTTAGTTGAGATAGAATAAAATAGATAGAGTGATAATACTATTTAAAAAAATATATATGTCATTTAGAGTGGGATATAAAAAAAAGAAAAATATGTTACTTAAAGTGGGACGAAGGAGTATAATATATTACTCCATAAACTATTTTTCAATAAATGCTGATAAGTGTATTATCTGTGATTCCAACTAGTATACTGATAACCAAGATTAAAAAAATAAATAAAACATCTGATCTAGATAATATTCCTTGTACAAAGAATTTATTCATTTTGAAAATATCATACTAAAATCGGTAAGAGTGAAGAAAAAATTTGCAGGGTTGATTTTGAGAGTTATTAAAGTGGTCGTGAAAAATCCAATCTTTTTCAACAATTCTTATTTGAGTGATTGATAATCAATTAATCATCCATGGCTGCAAGTTGAAGAAATATTAAATAACATTACCCGATTGATGGGGGCGGTGAATATTCAACAATAATAACTCAGCCATGTTGGACCATAAATAAACGACTATTTGATGCAATGTGATTTTTCTTTTTTTTTTATAAAGAATAAATTATCTGTCTCCAGCCTCATCAAAATTCTGTAAAGGCATAAAGTTTCTCATGAATAACAACATAACCATCAAACAATACAAGGTTAGAAAAAAGGTGCATGTAAATATAGCCATTCCTTTTCTGCGGACAGAATCAGAAATAATTAATTTATTGAAAACCTGCATTAAAACAAAAAGGAATTAATTATAATAGTATCTCATTTCACAATCTTTAATTATACACATGTAGAAAATTGGCTTCTCTGCTTTGTTACACTTTGTTAAATTTTCTAAAATCTTATCACACGTCCACTTGGTAACGATCCTAGTCTATATAAATGTGGACAACTCTCCCCTTATAAAGCCTTTTAATGGTTGAGTAACTCATTTCTAATACACTTTTGAACATATTCTGTATACAAATCCCTAATTATCGTATTGATATGAACAAGCTGAGGATGTGTTTTAACTCCTCGCACTCAATGTATTTGAAAGACAAAACAGAGACTTTTTTTTTATGAATTTAGACAAATTTTTCAAAGAACTTTCGTTTCTAAACACAAAAAAGTCATTGTTTGATCTCTTTTTAATTCAAACATCATTTATGATCATATTTTGCGGGAAGAGTGGAATGAAGCTGGCTCTATCTACCTCGCTATTTTCACCGACATTGATTTGCTTTCATATATTCTACTCATTAGTAAATTTTACAAATTATATAATGTTTTCTGTTTTAGCCATCTCTTGGTTGTAATAAAATAAACGCATTTTTTTGTTTAAAAATAGCTGTAAAGATGTGGCGTTTTTGTGATTTTTTGTGGATGGGACATGAGAGATATAGTAGGGTATTTTTGTAGAATTAATGGTGTGACTCTCTTTTGTGGAAAATGCTTGGACATGAATACATATTGTTAAAAGTAGAAAAAGAAGACCAATTTGAGGGAATCATGTGCATTCTGGATGACATTGATTCCAATTTTAAAGCTTGAATTGTGCAGCCTGTACAAATTCCACTTGATATTACATCTGTAATTCAATTCCAAAAATAAGTCCATATTTTATTTCACTAGAAAATTGATAAAGTAATATGGAGTATGTAATAATGAAAAGCCCAACATGTGTAATTGGGCTTCAACAGTTAGGCTTGGTTAGAGTAAAATAGCTAAAACTCGGGCTACATTTCAAATTAATGTATTTCAACATATCATCCAAAATAAATCCTTTTAATTTTCACAATATATTAGTAACTTCCCCAACATGATTTGAAGAATCAAGCTATGCCTATGCATTATGTAGATCAGTAGATATTAACCGGTTTGATATTGTTGCTTCCTATTTTCTATATAAAGGTTATAAACAAATAATCACCATGTTAAATAAATGGCAATAAACCGCATACTAATGCCATTATGGATTTGTGGTAAAAATTGAGGAATATTGGGTGGGTTTGGTTCTTTCATAAATTAGTCTAGTCACCATTCATTCATGTTTCTTTGTCTCCATCAACTTTACGGTTCATTCACTTCTACTATAGTTAGGTCATCCACACTCATATTTACCTTTCTTTCTTTCATTATACTTATGTAGTACCACTTTTTATCTCATTCTTTATTTAGATGCAGCACCTACAATTATGACCCACAATCTTTTTCCCTTAAATATTTAAGGATCCAACTATTTTATTAATTATTATTTTCATATTTTATTTTAATTGTTAATTCTAATTAAATTGAATTTATAACTGAATTATAGTATGACATTGATTAAAATCCGAAAAGCATATTTTATTGAAAGCGAAAAAATATAATTGAAACCACGGAGTTACATATAATTGATAAACCATGTCCAAATATGTTCGACTAGATCGTTTAAGAGAGTAGATTGTGGGAAGCGACATCGCCGTCACCTCACTCAGTATTTGTAGGAGGGTTTAGAATAACATACTAATATAACTAAAATTTTAAACTGCGGATGTTGCCCAACACACAATACAAAAAAATAAAATAAAAACAATTAAAAATTTAAATGTACACTAAACTAATTGGGCAACACACTTGCAGATAATTGGGTGAGAGCAAGGGGGCCGGGCAGGATAGCCTGCCCCCATTTGCTTCAAGGCGTGATAACCGTCCCGCCACCCCACCCCCATATCGCTTGCATTTTTTGCAAGCGTTCCATTATTGGGGACGGAACAGGTGCCTCACCTTGGGATGCCCTTACACGGACTAATGATCAACATTGAGGCACGCATGATGCGTATGACATCTTCTCTTTCCGAAATACAATTAGTTAAATTGGTGTAAATTTTCAACACTGCAAATTGAAGGATATATATATGTCTATCGATTTTCTCTATCTATAAATGCCGGGTACAGCCAATTGCGGAAACAACAAAAGTCTCAAAATTTTAATTGAAACTTTTACCAAATCCCCTTCATAAAATTTCTATCAAATCAATTGGAGAAATGTTGACCGTATGTATGCATACTAAGTAACTCAATTCAAATTCAAATTCTCTTAAAAGATCGACATGCCAAAAAATCAAAGGTAAACGGTAGAAACAATAATGCACTTGCAGCCTTCCTTCCACTAATATATGTATGTATAGATTTTTCTAAACCTCCACACGTGGTACATATGATATCAAATTTACTGTACAAAACTGTTGATAAACCCAATGATTAATAGTACTAGTAGAATTTCTCTTTTTTCAAACATATATACTCCTACTTTAGCTAGGGTTAGGTTTCGGCCTTATCCTATTCAATTCCATTTATCTCTATATAACTACTAGTCCATATGTGTGTGTCTATCTATCATCTATGTCCAATCCTTTTCATGATAGACACTACACCATCATTTTTTATTTTGTAACATTAATTCCGGAAAGTTGTTAAGCAACTAATGACGAAAAAAGTAGTAGTGATGATCAAGAGAGAATGTTCCAAGAAAAGATGGAGTCGAATTCGCCACCGCGAGTGCATGAAGAACCATGCAGCTAATATTGGAGGATACGCCGTCGATGGATGCCGGGAGTTCTCGGCCTCCGCCGGAGGTCAAGAAAGGGAGCTCACCTGCGCCGCGTGCGGCTGCCACCGGAACTTCCACAGGGTGGAAGTAGTGGATTCTTAATTAGCATACTTGTATTTTGTTTAGCGTTATTGGAAATTCATCAAATTTTACAATGATGCATAAGGCTAGCCTCATCTAAGATGTATCGTGTTTAATTTGCATTTAGTTTGTAGATGTCAAAATGTACGTAGATGTGATATGTGTTACATAAATACTTAGTTTACATTTTTATTGTGACGCAAATTATGTAATCATTTGAGTAATTAGTAATTAATCACATCATAATAATTGGGTTAAGCTTGAATAATGGCACAAGTCCATATATCACTTCCTACCAAAGACTTGTAAAGGTGATGTACCGAAATGTGGAGAAACGTGAAAGAAAAGTCGAAGAGGAGACAAATAATGTGCGGCACACACATATGATATGACTTTGACAATATTCTCATCTTCATCCCAATATTGAAGACCAATCAAGGTTGTATACTCTCTATATGTGTCTTTTGTGTATTGGTTTGTTTCAATTCCTCTTTTTTTGTTAATATATTTGTTGCCTTAGTTGTATTGACTTGTCAATGTTTTACTTATTTATTAACTAATTACTACTATTACTATATTCCAAGCCACACAATTGAAGATGAAAAGCATTTTTGTACTACTAGCTTGAATGTAAATATGCCCAAAACAGGAAAAAGTAAACGACGCCTGAGAGATTCGAACTCTCGCGGGGAAACCCCATGTACTTAGCAGGCACACGCCTTAACCACTCGGCCAAAGCGTCGTTCATGCTTAAATCTATTTTATAACATAATTATACTCTATTCATCCGAGTTATACATAATTGCACATTAACAAAATTTGTAATGATATGGACAAAAATCCGTTAATCTTACTCAACATTTGTCAAATTCACGAGCCATATCGACGAAAATAAAATTTTCACAAAACAACACTAGCTGCACAATTTTAGTTCATTTTGTATTTTTTAAACCCTGTAAACACTAATGAATCGGTGTTATTGCTCTAAAATTTGATTTAAGTGAACAGAAAAATATGGTGTTGATCAGTATTTAGTGGGATTTCACGAATTTGGAACCTTCAGCTGGTGAAGAAAGGTAGGGATTGTGTGAGAAAGCTGCAGTTCAGCTAAAATCAGGTAGCCCTCTCTTACATTAATGGTGATGGAATTTGAATAAATTATGTATAAATTTTCGATGAGCCAGGCGAGAAAAATTGATGCTTAGCTTTACTCTGTGTGTGTTTAACATGTGCAGGTTGGATTTGGGTCAATATTTGAGGTGATCAAAGTAAAAAAAAAAAATGAGTTCTAGGGCTTATTGTTTATTTATGCTCTTTATTTCTGAGAGCTGTTTGTTGCTTTCTTTTTTGGAAATTTCCAATATAGACTGCCAAAACATGTTTATATGATTACCAATTAATGAGGTCACTGTATAGAATTGTGATTTGGCATTGAATCCCGTACTCTTTCCATTTAACTGAATCTGGGAACAAACTTGGAAAAATATCTCAGACCAACTTTGATGTGTTGTAATGTCTTTATCAGTTTCAGAAAATAAGATTCAATCTTTCTTGCTTTATAGAGTTCCTTGACAGTTCTATGACGCCTAGCTCGGTTTTCCAGTTTATAAGTTTGAGCAATGCATCATCAGCAGTTCGAATTAAGATTGAAAAGGCGGTAGACAGGGCAGTCGTGTTCATAGATTGGAGAATAGGATGGATATGTTAGTGAGGTCGATTCATAAGGCTCTGAGCCCAAGAATTCCAAGGAGGGTATAGAGAGATACAAGAACTCGTCTTGTGACGATTGGCATGCTCTTCTTCTGGTATATATGTATGACTTGCCTCTTGAATTCTATTTCGGGTTGTCTGGGAATCAAATTTGGCATTGCAGTAGGATCCCATCTTAACTTGGGCTTAATTTACAACACAGTGCTGAGCATTGGCTAACTCTCGATCTTCTTGCTTCAGTGTGAGCCGGCCGTGTAGACGTGTAGTGCCATCAGAGTTCATCACTTGAGTAAAGCTGATGTGGTTTTTTGTGCCCTTTTTCTTGTCTTTGAGTTACAACCGGCACTCAAAGAGCCAGGGGAAGCAAAGTTTTAGTCTCGATAGGCTGCTGCAGTGGATTTTATGAAAGGCCTGAGGGAGTGGAAGTATCTGGTGGGAGAAATCATTTGATTTTTAGCTCATCGCCTGAATAGTGATCAGGGTTTGGCCCGCTCGCTGCCTTCGGGAGGTACCCGCCTGAAATAGGAAATGTTGAGAAGGATGTGATTGCCCTGTACAAACTTATGGTCAGAACAAGCCGGATGCATATTTTGCCTATTTCAGGGAAAGGCCGATATTGGCCTATTTTCAAGGTGCAATATATAGGAATGATGTAAGCACTATATCTACCCTTTTGATTTTTGATATAAAGTATGTGTATTTAATGCTTAATCTGCTTCATGTAAAGGTCGTTCAGTCATAGAGTTCAAAGTATACAAATGATTTTAGTTTCTTTCATTTGCGTGAGCTTGCCTTTCTGATTGATATATGCAATAGTTTGATGTATATCTTATTATGTATTCGTAATATATCACGATTTATGATGTTTTTCTAGTTTGGTAATCGCTAGAATCTTGACTTATCGTGCATAAACTGCGTTCTTGCTTTCCTTAGGCATATGTAATGGGTGCTCTACACTCCCACACTCCACTTGAATAGCTACACGAAATATATGTTGTTTAGCTGAGTTTGCATTTGGTTGTTACTTTACCTTCCTGCATATATTGTTTTCCTCTAAATACAGGTACTAACGTGTTCGATTTTTCAGGGTGGTGCTATTCACCAAGAGCTATTCTACCTTTTTAAAGATAAGAGTGACGTACACTTCACATTCGGGAGTTTTCAAGCACACGGGGATTAGCAAGGGGGGCAAGGGGATGGTTTCATCAAAGTTTTGCCGAAATATGGCTGGAGACCCCCCTTCATACAATCATCAGTGAAGAGATTGAGCTAGCGTGTGGAGATGTTCTCGAGTACTCTGAGTTTGCATATTCGTCCGTGCATCAGATGCAGTGATCAATGGCTACCTCCTGAAACTTCTCAGAGGCATCAAACAAGAGGAGAGTGGACCAGATAAAGGGTATTGCTGGGCAGTTTGAGTACCAGCGTCCTTCTCGACCTAATGATGCTGTTGAAACGATTTGCAGACTGTTCACCACAAGAAAATGCACACAGTGTTGGATCCACATCACCGGACTAGGTATCGCAGTTAGAATCTTGATTTTTAGGAATTCATAGTTAATGTTTTCGTTATGCCCATTTTTGTTGCCTGTAGAATATGCAAACTCAGTTTTAGCAAGTTTATATGATTCTTGATTCGAGCTCTCTCTCTCTCTCTCTCTCTCTCTCTCTCGTTGCATTGATGGTAGGATGATAAATAGAAAGAGATGTTGAGACAGAAAAACTATATATCTGTATGTGAAAATGAACCCCATACATATTTGAGCCATGCTAGAATCTATAACATATGTTTGCTTCTCGAGCTGCTCGGTCGCAGCTATGTATACGAGGAAGATGCAACTGCTAAACCAATGAAACAATTGTAACTGATTCAACCTACACTGAGAGGCAGCAAAATTTCGTCACAGCTGCATCAAGATAGGCTTCAAGCATTACTTTCTAACCTCATAATTTTCAGGTCAGGCTCTGTTATGTATAGGATCTGATCCTCCCCGTACCGTTCTTTTCTCTGATTGGCTCGGATCAAAAGTCATTGAAGGTGAAGGCGCGATGTTGAATGGCCTCCCCCCTTCTTCTAAGGCGAGAAGAAGCCTCCCTCCTCCTCCTCCTCTTCCCCGTCTTAGAGCAAGACCGGTGCTTCTCGTTGCAGAAACAGTTTCCGGCTGGATGAAGAGCAGCCCAACACAGAAGAATACTAGAAGGGCGGCCCTGTAAGTCAAGCAGGACATCTTTGCAGCAGAGAAAAGCACAAGATGTGATAAGGTAATATCTTAGTAAAAGAGAGTGGATGGATTCTTTGCCTATAAATGAGGCTGCTTATGTGTTTGCTTAATCCCTTATTTATACTTGAGTGGATTAAAGCATAAAGTAGAAGGGGAGAAGCAAGATTCACCTCAATCATAAGCAATAATAAGGCTGTATTAGAAGATTTTGACAGGTTTGAACAAAAAGTTGGTGGGAAAAAGCATCAACCTTGAGAAGCCAAGAATCTTTAGCATTGGTTCCCATACACCCTATTCCTTTCCTTTCTCTTTAGACCATCATTCAAACCCATCAACTGTCTAAACCCTTATTGGATTTAAACCTGGTGGATGCACACAAATTTTTGCGTAAGTCTCTACTGCTTTTTCTCATCCAATGTATGAAATTGAAAACCTTCAAATGGGACAAGTGAAGAGCTTTTGTTGGAGTTGGAATCACAATTAAAAAAATAGTACTCCCTTCGTTCCATAATAGATGCCACACTTTCATTTTTAGTTTGTTCCACAAAAACGTCACATTACCGTTTTTAGAAAAAGTTCTCCCTCACATTAATATAAATATTTTTCTCTTTCCACTTAACACAAAATAACATCTCTTAAAATCTCGTGTCATTTTCCAAGTGTGTCATCTTTATGGGACAAGGAAGTACTCACTTTCAAAAATGGAGGCTTGCTTAGCTAACCAAACTAGAGAATAGTGAGTCTGCAAAAAGCTAGATAAAGTAGAATAAATGGTGTTACTAGTACATAGTAAAATCACTCACACAAATTTACCAATCATTATTTTGCTTTTTTTTTGCTAAACTCTCTTACCTTTAGAAACCCCTTCTCTTTGTTTCTTGTGCTTAATGGATTTCCTTTATGCTTTTCTTTACTTCATTCTTTAGATTGTGTGCACTCTTTTCTGTTTCTTTTAATTTATTAGGGGATGGAAAAAAGATGGAAATTTCACAAATCCAAGACTTTCCTTTTATTTTCTTATAGTCTATTTTGAACAATTTTTATCGTACACTTTATCCAATAAAATATCACATCAAGAAACAAGTCTATGGTTAGTTTTATCATATTGAACTCAATATAAGAAGCATATCATTTAAAAAAAATTGTTAGAATCAACAATTTGTTATCTTATAGTAGTATAATAAAATTTCTAATAATTTTTTTAAAAATTTAAATACAATAAAAACAACTAGTGGGTATGATTCTGGCATCAAAGTGGCCGGAAATTAGTAGGATATTTCAAGTTTTTTAATTATCGATTTTGGAGAAAATAATTTTCTTCTAGCTTTGGAGTAAGGTAGTACAACCACCCAAACTCGATTATGTAAATTTGTAGAAAGATTACATATTACACGAAAATGTAATTTCGTTTTGCCATAATATATTCTTTAGTGAAAATCCAAATTTTTAATGCAAAAGAGGCTCAAACCACACGATGGTGGTTATAAATGGTGGTTAAATATACACATTTTAAAATTTTGGGATACAAAAATCGTCGAATGTACTAAATGGTGTGACCACCTATCTTGTAACAAAAATTTAACTATCTATAAAATTCAATACTACTCATAAATTAAATACTACACTAAGAACCGTTCCGTTATTCTTCATCACCAATTAAAATAGTCTTCAATTTAGGACACTACAATCATGAAAATTATATATAAAAAAACAAACTCCATGAGTAGTTAAATCAACCAAAATGCACCCAAAACACACCTGAATCGCAGAGGGAATGCACCCCATACACAAATTTTTAGGGATTCGCCATGTAGCATATTCGGTACATAGCCCACGCTAATTGTCCATACCCTACGCGAATTTTATATTGTGGACGTTTTAGGAAAACTCTTAAAAGAGCGTTTTACGTATCTAATATTGCATTATGGACATTTTATGAGAACTCATGAAAGATTGTACTCAACCTTTTAAGAAAATTATTAACACTATGACTGTTTAGTCATATCTCAATCTAACAATTTAACTATATCAATCTTTTTAACTTAGTTTTATCAGAAAAATTAATTCCGATGAATGTTTTGGTAAGTTTTTAGCTGTGATTGTTTTGGTAAGTTCTGTAGATTTGATAAAAAAAAGTTTTGCAAAAAGTTTCGAACTCTAAATGCAATAGCTATGAAATCTATCAATATATAAAGGGGCAGTTTTTTAGATTGCCATATGGCACACCTTTAAGCGGGAAAGTCATTTATTGGACAAATAAAAGACAGATATTATTGGACAAAAATTGGTCAAATGAAATGCTTAAAAAATGGCTTCTTCAAGAAGTTTATACACTTATAAATAGAGACACCATTAGTGGAATTTGCAACATCCTAAAAAATTGTAAAATAACCATCTCCATTCACCACTTTCTGTTCTGTTCAAAGCTGTGAGGCAATCGGCATGGGCGGCGAAGCGGCATGGGCGGATACCGATGAGACATGGCAGAAGAAGCGCTGGCGCAAACCACAGCGAGGGCGGCGAAGCAGCGAGGCGGAGGGAGCAGTGGTCGTAGAAGCACCGATGAGGGAGATAAAGAGAGATAGAGAAACTTCAGAAAAGGAAACGGTGGCGCGTAGCGGCACCACTGAGGAGAGAAAGAAAGAGATAGAGATACGGAAATGGTGGCGCCTCTCTGTACGTAGGTTTAATGGGGGTGTATAGGTTTAGAGAAATATTAGGGTTTGAATAAATAATGTACTCCCTCCGTCCCACTTTAGGAGTCCCGGTTTGCCATTTTTGGAGGTCCCACTTTAGGAGTCCCGGTTGAAATATTCCATAAATGATATTAGGCCTCACATTCCACTAACCTTTTTCCACTCACATTTTATTACAAAACTAATATAAAATAGTAGGACCCACATTCTACTATCTTTTTTCACCAACTTTCCTTTACATTTCTTAATACCCGTGTCGAACTCAACCAGGACTCATAAAGTGGGACGGAGGGAGTAGTAATGTTTGGGCTTTGTTTTGGCCTTTTAATGTATCATCGGTAATAAATAATAGGAGTGGTAATAGTTGTATTACAATTTTATACTCCTACTATGTACTAATTGAGTAATTGGTATTGATCTTTTTTAACTAAACAGGGCTCTCATTTAGGAGAGATTTCGGAATATGGGGCTCAATTCACTGACCTTTCGAATTGAGAGATTAAATTTGCTGACCTTTCAAAATATGAGCTCGGAGCATGCAAATTTTTCAGAATAAAGATTTTTTACTTTTTTATATTTGTTCTCTTCTTTTTTCTTATTTTTCGTTCCTAAATAATTATAATTGACCAAATTACCCTCTAATCTAATTTTATCAAAAACTCAATCTTCTCCACTCCAAACCAGATTATCCATTCCACCCCAGAAATTCAATCGGAACTCTCACATCACATATCATTTCCCTTTTCAATTTTATGAAAAACCCGTCACTCTGGGAGTTCTATAATATATTAATATTAAATTGATATTTAATTATGTATCATCCTTCTTAATCCCAATCCATGTTTGCAATATCTGATCAAGCATTACATGCGTTAATTAAGATGGAGACTGAAAGAATAGTGAACCACTCACCCATTGCTGCTTTTAAAACTATATATAAATATGCATAGAAAACCAACAAAGACATGGTCACACACCTTTAAAAAGAATTAAAAATTTGGAAAAATTAAGAGTGAATTATTCAGCCATTACAACATTTCTGTTTCTCCAAATAATCTCCATTTGTTGTTCATCGCTACTTCGACTAACTCGTGAATTGTGATAGACAGTGGAGCACATAAACTTTTGATAAATTAGGTTAGAGGGTAGTTTGGTCAATTATAATTATTTAGGAATGAAAAATAAGAAAAAAGAAGAGAACAAATATAAAAAAGTAAAAAACACTTATTCTGAAAAATTTGCATGCCCCGAGCCCATATTCTGAAAGGTCAGCGAATTGAGCCCCATATTCCGAAATCTCTCCTAATGTAGATGTTAAACTCTATTATTATTATATCTTAAAAGTTGAGTTCTAATTTTGACTTTTAGTATTTGGTGCAATTTTATGAGTTTTTTAGTATGTTTCACAATTTTTGAGGAAAAAAAAACCACTAAACTTCCATAGCATAATACTTCCTCCGTTCCATAGTAATAGAGACATTTCATTTTGCACACTCGTTTTGAAAAAATAATTATAAATAGTTAAAGTGGAGAAAAAGTAAAGTAAGAGAAAGAATAATGTAGAGAAGAGTCTTATCTATAATATTCTCTCTCTTACTTTACTTTTTCTCCATTTTAACTATTTATAATTATTTTTTTAAAACGAGTGCACAAAATGAAATGCCTCTATTACTATGGAACGGAGGGAGTATATTATAGTATACTTTAAGAAATGTTAAAACAAATTAATTACACATAATGATAGTGTTTGGATGATGGAATTTGTCGGTTAAGATTATCACAAAATAATGTGTCGCAATCTTACTCTTTGTGTAGAATAACAAATAAAATTAAATAGATATGAAAATATTAACAAAAGTATAATAATTAAAAAAATTACTACATATACATTAAGTATATATTAAGAAGACTGTTCTTAATGTTATGCATAAGCAAATTTTTAAAAAATTATAAACTTCATTTTCTTTTATAATATTTGAGTTTACTCCTAATAATAGTAAAACTGAGGAAGTATGATAAAGTATGAATTTGTAGGAAGTTAAAAGTGGATAAATAGTCTGGTACACATATGGATAGGAATTAAGGAAGTACCACAAAAAATATGGCTCAGAGTATTGATAAGGTATTCGGAAACTAATTTTAAATTGGTTGGGTCGACTCAATTTATTTGAAGTTGATTTTTGTTGGAGTGGCTATATGATACTGAAACTGACAAGGTTATTTAATTTTAATAAATATCCATAACAATAGTAATAATAAATTAATAATTTTAATTAATATTCAAATATTTATACATACTTATCTTCTCCCATAAATTCTAAATAGAAATAATTGTCATTGATTTATTTTTACTCATTATTTCCATCAAAATTATTTAGAAACAAAGGCGAAGTTACTCGATATTTTAACAATTTATTACTAATAGTTTAAATTTTTATACAACATATAAATCAAAAAGTATAATCAAAATATTTCACTAACTTTCGTTTGTAATTTTCTAAGAGAATGTCATTAATATTTCTATTTAGCATCACTTAAATGAAATTGTGAATTTAAATTTTCATTTATGAAATGGTGTTAATTCTTCAAACAACAACGTAACTAATTGCCACAAGTACTATCATAGTAAGAATTTAAGAAAAAATCTACAAAATCGAAGAAAAGATTATTTACTGCTTCGACTTTCTTTTCATATGAGTGCAATGTGCAGGTAAATAGCTTGATGAATACAACTTCATGTATATATTCATCTTCCCAAAATATTACTATTTTATTTCAT
Source organism: Salvia hispanica (assembly GCF_029641045.1). Lineage (NCBI taxonomy): Eukaryota > Viridiplantae > Streptophyta > Magnoliopsida > Lamiales > Lamiaceae > Salvia > Salvia hispanica. Next base: position 45,318,392 of record NC_142696.1, read on the forward strand.
CTTTTCATCGATTAATTTTTGTTTCCTCTCACAAATTACAAATGCATTAAAATTTGCATACAATTTGTATTATTTAGCCAAAATAATGATGTTGAAACTCGAAACCAAATTAATGTTTCCAATGAATTAAACAATGCTACTAAGTTTATAGAATAAATTACGGAATTAGATGAAATTATAATTACTTAAAATTAAATCTAATATATAATTAGATTAAATTATAATCTTTAAAATTAAATCTAACTTTCAAAGTTTGTATGACTTCTTATAGCATGAAGAGTACGGTGAATTTAAGTAATAAAATGTTATTACTTATTTTAAGTGATAATTTACTTTTTATGCGTATATATAGCAGGAAATAAGAAATTTATCTTTTTCCAATACTAAAAATACATTTAATATTTGGCCATGCATATCAAGTTATAATATGGTCTGAAATTAAACATAAGAAACAAGTAGCCAACTAAGACATAATTATTGGATGATCCAAATTTTTTATCTTGAATATCAAAGGAATTTTACATTTCTATGATCTAATGTATTCATATGTTTAATTTGGGTATGTTTAATTATTTATTTTTTAAGAAGATAGTATATTTTAAGAAGATTGATGAAAGCATTATCAAAACAAAAATAATAATAAATGCTCTATATATGGATCCTCTAGAGTTGAACAATTGTTTGCATGATCGTTCTATATTTGCTCCTACGCTTGACGTTGTTGATGGGGTTAACCAGTTCATGATTTCGTTGGATTAGTCCCAGGGTCGAATTTATCATAGATCACTCTAATGGTTTGTGTAATGACACCAAATTGATAATTATACGGTTAGGTTTATGTTTTGGAGGCTCGAGTATTGGGTGACCATAATATCAGTCATAAAGTCTTGATTTCTCGAATGTCTTTAATATCTTATGATCTGCTATATTATTCTATGTCTTACTTTACAATTTCTACACTTTAACTATTTATATCATTTCAAAAAAGTAAACGAGATTCCTATTCATGGATGGAGGGAGTATATGTTTATAATTTTTTCTACGTTCATTATTTTAATCTATTTAACAGTAAATATATTTTTATTATTTGAAATTTTTTTGTCCCACGAGTGAAGTTAATATAAAGGCTATATAGAATTAATAATAAAACGAATTTAAGACAGAGCCCAATATCCCAAGCGGCCCATTGTTATGTGATAAAAAAAAAAAAAATCGATACGAATAATATAAATCCGAGAAAAGTGGAAGAACAAAATAGAGCGCACACACTTGCTACAAAAACCTAAAACCCTAGACTCACAACTTCTCGATACCTCTGTTCATGGCAGCTTCAGAGGCTTCGATGGAGGTCGAGGAGGTGAAGGTTCCGGCCGAGGATACCGACAATGGCGCCGCGAAGCGCTCCAGAGAGGAGGATGTGGAGGCTGAGCCGGAGGAGAAGAGAACGAAAACCGAGGATGGCGCTGGAGAAGGAGAGGCAATAGCCGCTGAGTTGGTTGTTGGACCCAAAACTTTCGATACCTCTGTTGCCATGTTTGATTATTTCTTTAAGCTTCTTCATTCCTGGTCTCCCAATTTTAATGTCAATAAGGTAATCACTACTTCTTCATTGATTCATTTTAGCCCTAATTTCCTTTCTATTTACTGAAATATGTTGATGTATTTGTGTTTTGGATCATAATTTTTCTATTCAAATTATTATAAATGGCTGTATGTTGGTCGTATATTATGATTTTTGGGGATATAGTTGATTTTGGATATTTTTATCACTGTGAGGTTAGGATTGTACTAAGTATGTGTTAACGATGCTACAAGATATGATATTTATCGACGTCACATAGATTGAATGTTCGATAACATATGCTGTGAATATTATGTGTGACGTGAGAATTGGAATGGTCTGTTCCCAAATTATACTATGATTGTAGAAAAAACAGTGCAAGTTTGATGTGTTTTTATTTGTCACAATATCAAATTGAGAAACTTTGCTAAGCTTACCCTTCTTGCTTGTTTAGCCACAGCCTGCCTTTTAATTTCATTGCATTACCAATGAAAAATGTATACAGCTCAAGAAATTATCAGATAATAATGATTAACCAAGCCATTCATCTGTGATGTGCCAAATTATTTAAAAACCAGTAATTGTAAGAATTTGACTTGATAAATGAAATGAATCGAATATGGCATGCATTTATTGAATTATTCATATGTAAAATCTAAACGAAGAACTTAAATTTATCACAGTTGGTCCAATAGTAGGAATAGAATTCCATTCACACTTGCTCTCAGTTGCTCAGTTTAGTTTTGAACATTAATTCTATTGGTTATCAAGTTGCCATGTTGTATAATACCTTAGCTGTCCATTTAAGCTTCAACCATTTTCTTCAGCTGTGTATGCTCTGAATCACAGAATCTCAAACTACTCTAATCCCACTTCTTATCTTTTCGCTCATTCAGTGTATGAGCATCTATAATATACTCTATCTCGAACTATTGTTATCTGACCTCTTAGCTTTTTATGCATTCAGTATGAGTACTTGGTGTTGCTAGAGTTGCTCAAGAAAGGTCATGTAGAGGCGGACAGAAAAATTGGCGCGGGTGTGAAAGCTTTCCAAGTCCGCTTCCATCCCCAGTTCAAAAGTCGCTGCTTCTTCCTCATAAGGGAGGATGACTCTGTTGATGACTTCAGCTTCAGAAAATGTGTGGATCACATTTCTCCATTGCCGGAAAACATGCAAGTCAAACACGATGCCAATAAGGCCTTGCGTGGAAAAGGAGGAGGCCGTGGACGCGGCGGCGGCCGTGGACGTGGCAGAGGTTGGAAGTGAAGAAATACTAATACTAGTATAATTTAAGTGCAACGTTTTTGTAGTTGTTAAAGAAACTCAATGAATGTTGTTCTCTACTCTTCTTTATGCTGCAGAATTTTCCTTAACATGTGCAATTTATTGATATATTTTTGCTTCAGTTGCGCTAATTTGTTTTCATAATTATATTAAAATGCACGCATATAGTTTGTGATGTGGCAAAGTTTTGAATGTCTATTATCCAATTTGGAGGAACACAAAATCTCAAAACATGTAAAACACTATATAACATATCTGAGTTTTTATGTAAGAATAAAAGCGAATTGACGACGGGTGTAGTAAGTTGCCTACCAAACTGGAATCTGATGCATTAAACGCCTCACTAAATTCTAGTATTTGTTCCAACAAAAGAGAGATGCTGGTTGAGCTCTACATAAAACACACACATGCCGCTGGCATGTTCAACACGCTTAACTACATAATTATTACGTACATTTGCCAAAAATGGCTTTGATACCATAATTGTACTTGTACAGGAGGTACAATAGTAGGAACTAGTAGAAAGTGGAGTATATAAAATACTATGAGTTGGTACAATGTAGGAACTAGTGAGTTGAGGAAAGTCTCCAGCAAATAAGAGTGATTGTGTAGGAAAGTATGTCCTCCACTGAATCAATGGGATAGATGACTTACATAAAGGCCGGGACGGACGCCAAAACACTCTTTCAATCCAACGGAGGGCGGATGCTAAAGCTCTCTTCAATACATTTGGGAAGATAGAGATACGTCATATTCAACTTCTAACAAAATTCATATCACCTTTTCTCTTTTATAAAAGGAAGAGTGGTGACTCATTTTTATCTTCTCGAGAACTGAAGAATGTTTTGGCGTCCGCCACTGTCTTTATTTAAGGCATCTACCCACCCCATTTAGTGGAGGACACAATTTCCTACACAATCACTCTTATATGCTTGAGAATGTCCTTCACTCACTACTTGTAATAATTCAGTATATTTTATATATTTTCTATTAGTTCCTACTACTATGTTTTGATTTTGTACCATTCTAAGCTTAATCCTAAAGGCAAATAGAGTTGTCAAATGGGTCATGCCCATGCTCGGAGAGGCTCTCTTTGTTTGAGGCCTGAGCCCACATATGAAACGGGTTAAATTAGGCCAGTTTTTTTTATATATATCTCTGAGCCTTGTCCACCTGGATTTTTTTTTATAGTACTATAAGTTTATAAAAGTAAGAAAAATTAAAAAGACTTTTAAGAGATTAACTTTGGTGGGCTTCTAGTAAGCCGTTCGTGAGCTAGGCTTGGGTTTGCAAATAAACTCAATTGAATTAGTCAGAAATCAGAATAGACAAGCCCAGCTCAGAACCCGTTGTATTGATTGTAGTGATTAGTGGCAGATCTACAAAGAAGTGGTAGAATACTAGAATGTTAGTACAAGTATTTTGTAATTCTAACATACTAATAATGTTTGAATTAAATTCAATTCATTAACATAATAATGTTATTCAAATAATAGTAAATTCACTTTTCATAATGAAGTTTTTTAAGTATAGTAAAAAAAATTAACATATTTAGCAGAATAAATTAAATTTGAAATGATTAAATGATGAATTAGGCTTCCGACTCCCTCTCTTCTACGAATCCAGAGATATGCGTTTCTCGTTCGACTTACCGGAGGGCCGTCAATCTCCGGCTCCTTCTCCTTCGCCGTCGAGTTCGACTCCCAAGTCAGAGCTCGAATGGTTCCCACTGCAGAACCACCCGCTCTTCTCCTCCGCCACTGCTACGCCCGCCGCCGCCCTCGATACTTCCGGAAGAAAGCCCCCCAATCTCATGGCCTGGGATGGAGCTTCGCGGCTATACATTTGGGACTTGGAGACGAAATGCCTCCACCGCCTATCAATTCGCTTGGGCGAGCCGGACCCCTCTTCCATCCTCGCTGCTTCCCCCTCTAAGGTCTTTCATTCGATTCAGTATTCACGTGCTCTGTCTGTGTGTGTGTGTGAGAGAGAGAGAGCAATTATGAAAAGCTAGGGTTTAAGAGGGGTTTATGAAATTTTAATTTCGCATACTTAAATGTCTAATTTAGTTGAAATTCTGATAGAATGTAACGTTACTAGCTTTAGATTTGGTTTCCAACCATTAGATGGATAAATTATGATAGCACATTACTTAATTGAGCTTTTTTAATCCTTTGGGGAGAGGAGCTATGTTGTAGAAGGGATGAATGTGGACTCCACTCATACTTACATGCTCTCTTATAGGTGTTGCAAGCGGAAACACCAGTCAGCTTTGAGGTGAGTAAGATTTCTATCAACAAAAATGGCTCAGCTATGCTCCTGGCCGGGACGGAGGGCCTATGTGTTATGTACCTTTATGGACGCTCTTCACTAGCACAAAATACCATCATCTGTCGGTATGATAATATTACTATTTGCCAAGTCTCTACCTCTCTGCTTAATGATATTTTATTTACTTCCGACTGCATCACAGGCATATAGCAGTGTACGGATGGTGTAAGTTTGAGTTTTATTCCGTGATTTCATTTGATTACTAGTACTCCCTCCGTCCCTCTGCAATAGAGGCATTTCATTTTCAGCACTCGTTTTGCAAAAATGATAATAAATAATTAAAGTAAAGAGAAAGTGAGGTAAGAGAGAGAATAATATAGAGAAGACTCTTATCTATATTATTCTCTCTCTTACTTTACTCTTTCTCCATATTAAATATTTATTATCATTTTTGCAAAACGAGTGCTCAAAATGAAACGCCTCTACTACAGAGGGATAGAGGGAGTAGTATTTAGGCTTTGTTGATTTACATGCGAAGTGTCTAATTTTGAATACACCTCATTATGAGCAGCGTCGACTGCAATGGTTGAAACCATCTCTGCAATCTCCTTAGATGCTGATTCATTTCTATGGCTGGCTCATCCTTCTTTGTATTCCATTAGTCATGTATGATAGTTTAGGTGGTGCTCTCCGACCTCTGTGAATGCAAGGACTATACTGTTGGGTGTTTCATTAGTTATGTATAATAAATCCTGTTCTCTAAGCTCTTCATCAGTCTGGCTATGAAACAAGTAGTGTGTGTAGCATATGCCAAGTACTTCAGTTTTTGTGGTAGTCTTTCGATCAATTATGCATATTTCTATACGACTCCTCCGAAGCTGGATTTCGTTCTACAATATTATACCTACTGGTGTACATGATATATTGGCCTAATAGACTGACAATACCACTGCTATGACCTAAACCTTTTCAGGACCGTTTCTCTTGGTTCAGAGATTTACTTCCAGAGAAACAACTTCATACGCATTCTACAGATTTGCTGGCACCCATACAGTGATACACACTTGGGAATCCTGTCGTCTGATTCTGTTTTCAGGTATACATTTTTTACTGGACGATGGACATAGTTCTATGAAGTTACATTTCTGATCTATTTAGCAAATATTTGTTCTCTCTCTCAAGCAAGGTGAACGTACAGTACATTTGTTAGAGGTGAATTTTTTGTTATTCTTGTACTTCTTTGCAAAACTTATTCTGGTAATTTGGAAAAAGAATAGTGCAAAAAAAATGACACACATTAAAGCAGTCAAATAAATAATAAAGGATGTCTTCCTTCTAAGGACTCCTGTTTAACTGTTTTTGTGTGGCAGAAAGAGCTAAATCATTATGTGTGCTCTCAATCGTGAATAATATAACTTTATGTTCTAACGTACCACTCTCTAACAGCTTGAAACATGTGAGCTAAGCTTACGTGAACCATTTATTTTGCAGAATTTTTGATCTGTCTACAGATATTGGGCAGCCAGAGCAGGAATATTATTTACAACCGGTAGAGTATGGGAGTAGCCGTAATGCTGCAGCAATTTGTCCAGTTGATTTCTCTTTTGGTGGTGAACATTTATGGGATAAATTCAGTGTAAGGGTGCTCTCTTTCACGTGGCAGTCTAACATGAATATCTTTGTAGTGTTCATATCTATGAGTGACATTTTATTTTGTTGCTGCTGAAACTTGGTACTTGCCCATTTACGCTCTATTGGAATTCTCTGATTTTGATATTTTGTTAACATTTGCATATTGATTGATATATTGTTTGGCTGAAAAATGACACTTAATATCATATATGTATGCTTATGACTATTTTCTTGACTCTTAAAAATATATGTTTGTGCTAATTGACCTGAAATTCAGCCTGGTATTGTAATAAAAACTAGAAAGTGCAGTGAGCATATTAATATCAAGTATTAACATATAATGTTTGCTGATGTTCCTCTTTTTACCTGTTTAGCATATTATGATATCTTGGCATATGTCAGTTGTCAGCTGCATGCTAAGTGCTAAGTATCTTATCTACTCATGAGAATATTCATGATTCTGTGCAAGGACTGGAGACCACACTGTGAGCAGTTGTTTGAAGTTTTGGCTTCTAATAAGTAACTCAATAGGTTTTGAATATAATTGTATTTTGAATACATTTGTATGTGCCTATAAGTATCTTATCTAATCATGAGAATATTCATGATGTTGTGCAAGGACTGCAGACCACATTGTGAGCAGTTGTTTGAAGTTTTGGCTTCTAATAAGTAACTGAATAGGCTTTGAATATATTTGTATGTACTGAAGAAAATACTAATAACCATGCTCATTTTTCAGGTTTTTATCTTGTTTAGTGATGGATCCACTTACATAATTTGCCCTGTTGTTCCTTTTGCAAGGTAATTTTGTTTTGCATAATCTCTGATTTGCCTTCGGCTTTTTGGATCAATTTTTTTGCTTATGGTAGTTACCCTGTTTGACTAAAAATACTTTGTCGTGAAAATTTTGTTTTGAGGCTTTGCTGCTATTCTGTTGTCTCACTATGTCAAAACTTAATCCCTGTGATGATTCTAACAATGCCTTAAAAAATAAATTATACTCCCTCCGTCCCGCTTTAGCAGTCCCGGTTGAGTTGGGCACATGTTTTAAGGAGAGTTTGAGTGTGTATTAAATAAATATGGTAGTGGATGTTGGGACCCAACTTTTTTAACAATTTTACATTTAAAACACTTTTTCTAATGCTTATTTTCGGCTGTTACTATCACTAATTAGATTTTTTTTTTAACTTAGCAATATTAACATTAATGATATTTTAATTTCTGTAGAGATACACCCAATTCAGTATATCACCAAACAAAACAAAAAGAACGACCAAAGGAAGAGGGGTAGAAGATAATTTGGGAATCAAGCTCTGAATCAAACAATCAAAATTAAAATTTAGAATCTGTCCAAAATTAACAAGCAAATTTTCGTCAACAAAGTGAAACAAAAATGACTTTTTAATTTCTGTAAACACACCAAAATTCCAAAACCCAGTGGACTGGACAAACAAAGAGGATTAAAATCAAATCCTGGCCGTGGTGAAATCGGCAAAGAATGCCGGCGGATTATTAGTGTAGGCGGTGACATGAGCGTAGGTGGAAGCGCTGCCGCTGAAGAGCTCCGGGTCGGAGTGCAGTAGGCCTCTGTTGGTCGAACGACACTGGGCTGGTCGAGTCCAGGGGCGAGAGACTGTCGTCGCTGCCGTTTAAGGGGCAGTTGGATTTGAGGGAGGAGTAAACACAGGGTTCCAGATCTAGTGTTCGCAAGGAAGGGGACGCGCAGTAAAGAGAGAGAGGGATGAGGGGAATGTGAAAGGTTTTTCTTTTAATTGGGTTTTATATTTAGTTGTTTAGTTGATTTTAAAATTAGAATGAAGTCATTTTTTAATGCACTGAGTTCAACCGGGACTCCTAAAGCGGGACGCTTGAAATTGTCCAACCGGGACTGCTAAAGCGGGACGGAGGGAGTAATGATTTATGGGTTTCCATTCTTCTCAATAAATAACCTCTACATCCTCACATTACCTGTTTTCTCAATTCTGACAATGTCCACCACTTATAAACAGCTTGTATAAATGGGAATCTATTTTGGAGCTTTATAATGACGCTCATACATTTGGGCTAAAATCATCCAATTCAAAAGCTGTTAGTAATTCGAATATGGCAATCTCATGGCTGGAGGCAACATTTCCTGAGTTAGTTCATCAAGATGGAGGTGGTGGACAGTTGCATATTGTTAGAGCTCAGCCTTTTGTCCATATGGATGCATCAGTTTCATTGCAGGTAAACTTTATCACTTTCTTTTCATTTGTTTACAGAAGTCTCGTGTTGATTCATGTCCGTTCCTTCCTTTGGTTGAATGGAAAATGTCCTATCTTCGATGTTGCAAGAATAAGATGCTTCTGTTTATTATCTAGTAATAACTAATTTATACTTTGTTCAAGTAGCTGGAGTTTTGAGTCAATTGCATTAAATGAATTAATGGTAGTTGTTACAGTTAATGGTTGAACAGCCTTGTGTTTGATTTTCTTTTCCATATCTCTGGATTGGTTGTCTTCAGTCCGTTGCCAAACTTAATTTCCTTTTGTCCAGGCCCTTCATCTTAAATACAATATTAATTTCAGGGGCCTCTGCATAACATGTGTGATGGTGTGACTGAAGATTCTGATGTTCAGAAAGGCACATGTGAAGGGCGTGCGGTCAGTTTTCATTACAATTTAGTTGGCAAAGACACAATTCTTGTGATTGCTCGTAGTGATGGGCAATTGCAACTGGATGCTTTGGCTGATGAAATTCAGCCAGTATGGACGATGGGTAGCGCACCTCGTCTTTGTTTCACCTCATCAGATAAGATAGCTGGTGTTGCTATGATATGTGAGTCTTTCTTGAGTAGTCCTACTGTTTTGAAGCTAGATCAGACCCCGTATTCTACTGCTTGGTTGGGCCAGCCGCCTCCTTTGCTGAGGTTAGCCATTGTGGATTTAGCTTTGCCTATCGAAAGTAGTTCTCTGATTGGCATGATTAGTGATCCTCTCTTACCTGAAAGAACATTTTGTATTCATGCTGGAGGGATAGATTCAATAGTCTTGCATTTTCTCCCCTTCACTAACCACACAACTGGGAAGGAAGAGCCAATTAGAACTCCATCTGTGAATTCTGTACTTAGTACATGCCCTGGCGACTCATCCTCCCCATCACCTCTTCATGGTTTCCTGGCTTTATCAGATTCTTATGGTAGTTCGTGGATTGTGGGACTTACTTCTTCTAATGACTGTATAGTGCTACAGATGGAAACTTGGAATGTATTGCTTACTGATGCTTTTGATAAGATCCAAGAAAATTTAACTACAGAAGAGACAACAAGTACAAAACAAACAGGTTTTAACACAATAATAAGCAAAGAGCTTCTCAATGGGCCGAAGGCAGTTCTATTGCCCCCTTCTGCACCAAATTTGCGCTCTGTAACAGCTGATTCTATTGAAGGACGATCCATGCTTCATCAGTATTTCAAGCTGTTTCATGAAAATTATGTGGAGTATGCACACAAGGTATGGATTATTGTGCCATACGTAGTGTTTCCACTTAGATATGTAGTAGTAATACATTATGTGGACAAAATGTTGTTGGCCACTTATTATTTTTGTGGAATGGAATCTGGTTGATATCAAACAAGAAGCTTATAGAAAAATTTGAGCATGTAGGATCGTACAAACTGCAAACTTGGATTCTAGTAGGTTTTACTGTTGGAGACACACGCTACCCCATAAGTTAGCTCCTTATTGATATACTCATGAATAAATATGGCGTTTTAATGTTGTTGATAGGTGCACTTTGAGCTCCAGCGTCATGCGCCTCAGTTGAAAAAAGTAATTGACGGAGAGCATTCTCGGTTGCACAAGATGCAACAGAAGCTCTTGGAAGTTGAAACAAAACAGGAAAATTTAGAGGATCGTGTAGATCGTGCAGTTAAGATTCACAGTTCCTTAGAGGAACGGCTACAAAGCTTGAGGAGCCTGCCTGGACTGCAGAAAAACCCACTTTCTAAAGCGGAAAGAGAATTCAAGATGGAACTAGGTAATGTTTCTCCTTTCTCCTTTCTAAATGAATACTCCACTTAACTGTGGTCTTGCTAAAACTAGACATGCTTACAGTTTTCATGAATTATTTCTTGTAAAATTGGCCTTATCCTTTTTTTAAAATTTTCCTTGTGTTTTTCAATTTTCCTCAGATAAATTTACTGGATTGGAGTTGGATGCATTGCACTCTTCCATTGAAGCTCTGAGTGCAAGAACAAAAAGATACACTCATTCGTTGCAGGCTGATTCCCCAACTCAACGAACACAAAGGCTAATGAGAAGAGGAAATATGGTTCCAGATGATGGTGTTTCTGAACTCAAGTCTTTACTTGAAAAACTCTCGCTGATAAACAGCGAGAACAGCAAAAAGGTGAAACTCGTTGAATCCGCATTGAAAGCCAGGGAAATCACAGATTGACTGAAACCACACTGCAGCAAATAGTGTTTTGAATGTGTATATTGGACCTTTTCATTGTCGATGCCTGAGCTCCATGACCTTACCTTGTCTGTTTAGCAGAAAACGTGCTTACTTTGTTTTGTAAAATGCAGTCATAACCAACTTTGTATTCTCTGCATTAACATTTCCATTCTTAACATAACTTTACTCTATCAAATGTCCAAGACAAATCAAGTATTTTTACTAGTGATTATAAATGGGGGGATATTTGATTATCAAAACAGCACCTTTTTATTTTACTCTGATTTATGGTATCATGACAAAATTCAAACAAAAGTTGATACAAACTTCAAACTCCTACCGGTAGGTGTTAGATGTTATAGCTCCAGCCTTGACAGGGTAGAGTGTGCACCCCAAGGCTAAAAGCCAAACTCATAAGTTGAGAGATGTTAACAAAATAAGAGCAACTTCATTTCCATCTCTGCACTGCAATGGTTGAGAATAATGTGGTTGAAAAACAAGAAATTCAACTTAGCAGGAAGCTTGTGGCGTCTCCATGAAAAGGTACTGCAACAGAAAAATATTTCTCAGACCAAGCATGCCCATACTACTTAAATCAATCATCATAATCTCATTCGTTCCTTTTTATTACCTCGAAGGATTTTCCTGATTTTTCAAACTCGAGCATGCTGAGAGCAACTTCACAGCTCTGTGAGACGATGGGCTCGGGGTCTTTGGCAAATTCCTCAAGCAGAGCAATCGATTCTTCATCTACAACATAAAAACTGTGTGAAGACGAACACAGACAAATTGAAATGTGTACCAGAAAGCTGGTGGGCTCGGTGTTTGTGCTGAAGCGAAGCAGTCTATGTAAAGATTTAATTTTTTTTTGTAATAAAGTCCACATCTTTGTAAACAGATTGTAAATCAATTCAGCTTCTATAAAAGCATGCAAATTAAAATGTAGAGAGGCTGAACCTGCAATAGAACCAAGTGCCTCTGCTGCTTCGTGTCGAACCATAGGATGTTCATTTACATCTCTTAGAACCTGTGAAAGTGCATCTGAAGCTTTCTTGTTCTGCAGTTGGCCCAAGACATAAGCAACCTGGAACTCAATCAAAATCAAATAGTTGCAAAGGAATTATTCCAAGTCACCTCACATCTAATATCATGTCAGTCGACAGCATGATCTACGGGACAACAAACTCAAAGATTAACCAGAAAAGATAAACAAACCTCATGCCGCAGTAGAGCACTATTGGCACCTAAAGACTCAACGATAGCAGAAACAGCTTCTTCTCGCCCAAGGTTTCTAAGAGCAAAAAGAGCAGCATACCGCTCGTACATGCCCTTGTCTTCATTCAGTAGAACTTCCCTATAAAGTAAAGAAGTTGATAAAGCAACCAAATGATATAAAAACATGAACTAATGATATTTCTGTAAAATAACCACCTGAGTTCTTCTACAGAAGAAGACGCAGCAGGAGCCGCAGGGTCCACTGACAAGAAAGGGGATGTCTCAGTCACAGAAGTATTCTTCAACCCATCAATTCGACTCAGAGCTAGTTCACACGTCTCTCTAACTTCCTGAGCTGGATCTGAAACCAAACTATTCTTAAGAAGCGGGGCATTACGTTCCAAACCAATCGCACCAAGAGCTTCTGCAGCCTGAATATTTATAAATTCACAAATTATGAGACACCGCTTGATATTTTTGAATACAAAATCAAGATTCAAAAGCACATACCTCGTGGCGCACAATGGGATGCAATGAAAGATCATTTAAAACAGCTTCTAATGCAGGGATAGCTTCAGCATCTTGCATTTGACCCAAAGCAAATGCCGCCTCATGTGCGAGCAGGTTTGAAGTGTCCCTAGTTGCTGAAGTAGAGTTTACATCAAACTAGTTTAATGAGGCAGTTTTTTTCAGTCTCGGGCAACAGAAACTAAACGGATGTAACAACCAACCAGGACCAGATGAAACTTATAGCATTTTATCAAACTACTTCCTCCATCCACGAATAAGAGTCCCGTTTTCCCATTTTGGTTCGTCCACGAATAAGAGTCCCGGTTCATAATTACCATAAATGGTAAAGAGACCCCACATTCCACTAACTCATTCAACTCACATATCATTTAAAACTAATATATACAAGTGGGACCCCTATTCCACTAACTTTCTTCCACCCACTTTTCTTAACATTTCTTAAAACCCGCGCCATTTAGAAATGGGACTATTAATCGTGGACGGAGGGAGTATATTCTATATTTCATTTACTAAACAAAAGCAAACTGTCATGCAAAAGGACTATTAAACAAATTTTTCCAATTTTAAACTCGCATCAAGCATCTGAAAAGCTGCAGCTTCTAGAACGAAAGAAAGCTTAATGTTTCCATGTTCATATTAATGGCGGAAGGATACTTCACTTAGAAGAGCATAGAGACTAACAAGATATTGTTTCCCAGAAGTTTCACGCTGAAATAAAGTATGCAGTTAAAACACTACAAATCTAACACCTTGCTTAGAAAGAAGAACAAAGAAAACCCCAAAGAACATTTGTAAGTTGATATATGTAAGATACCTTGGATGAGAGCATTACGGGGTGCAGCGCCACGTAGGTTGCGGAGTGAAAAGAGGACTCTAAACCGCTCGGAGATAGGCTGCTTTTCGTCCAACAACCGTTCGCAAAGAAACTTCTCTGTTTCCGGCAGCACTTTAAATGAACGTTCACTATCCATTAGGAAATTTTAACGCCAAGAATTGATTATGGTTCAAGCCTAAGAGCACTCCCAATGGAGTTCCCTTATTTCTCCCTTATTTCTCCCTAACTCCTGCCACATCAGCGCCACATCAGCATCACATTTTATCCCCAGTTTTTAGCCAACCCCTACAATGGTTTCTCCCTTATTTCTCCCTTATTTCTCCCTAACTCAACATTTCATTTTTACATCATCACTAATTTAATTGTTTTATTTTTATATATAATAAAGCTAGCTTATTTAATTTATAAAGATAAATCAAATAAATAGTAATAAAGTTCGTTGTATTAAACACGGGTACACATTACAACGAAGAAAATTAAAAAAAAAAAAAGTACACGAATGGAAATAAAAAATCAAAAAAAAAATTCAAAGAAAAAAAAATTCAAGGGCGGTGGGCGCGGTTTCTATTTGCCCACAATTCTTCGATGATATCGTGTTGTAGTGCTTGATGGGCCTCCTTCTGGTGTATGTCCATGAACGCCTGGAACCGTTCATGTTCGTTGTGCGGTACACCCTGGCGGGCGGACTCGGTTGAGACACCGTGACTCGATGATGCAACACTTGGGTCGTTGGTGACGTCGAGGACGCCTTCGTGTTCATCTTCGATGATCATGTTATGCATGATGATGCACGCATACATGATATCGGCAATATCCCCCTGGTAGAAAAAGCGCGTCGGACCCTTTACCAGTGCAAATCGCGATTGGAGCACCCCAAATGCCCTCTCCACATCCTTGCGCGCAGACTCTTGCGCTCGGGCAAAATACCTTCTTCTATCTCCGAGTGGGCATCTGATCGTCTTCAGAAACACGGGCCATTGCGGATAGATGCCGTCAGCCAGGTAGTACCCCATGTTATGCACATTGCCATTGGCCGTGAATTCGATGGAGGGGCCTAATCCGTTGATCCGCTCGTTGAAAAGGGGCGAGGAATTGAGAACATTTAGGTCGTTGTTCGACCCGGCTATACCAAAATAAGCATGCCAAATCCAAAGCCGTTGGTCGGCAACGGCTTCAAGAATGATGGTGGGATGCGTACCTTTGTAGCCGGTAGTAAACTGGCCTCGCCACGCGGTTGGGCAGTTCTTCCACTGCCAGTGCATACAGTCGATGCTGCCGAGCATCCCCGGAAAGCCGTGGGTCCTCCAGTGCCAATCCAGTAGGAACTGGCAGTCAGCTGCGTCCGGCGAGCGAAGGTAGTGCTCCCCAAATATCTCTCGCACGCCCTGACAGAAATTCTTCAGGCACTCGTTGCCAGTCGTCTCGCCGCATTGCAGATACTCATCGAACATGTCGGCGGACCCTCCATATGCCAACTGCCGGATGGCAACAGTGCATTTCTGTAGGGGCGATAGTCCGGGCTTCCCTGCTGCGTCTCGCTGGAGCCGGAACTCGGGGTAACGCGCGGACAACGCATTAACAATGCGCAGGAAGAGGGAGCGGCGCATTCTGAACCGGCGACGAAATACATCTGCCGGATAACGTGGTTCCTCCGCGAAATAATCGGCGAACAGCCGATCGTGCGCACCAGTGTGGTTGCGAGGGATGTATCGGCGCCGCCGGCGGATTGGCCGTTGGGGGGGTGGCTGCTGCATTCGAGCGATCTCGCTTTGTATGCAGCGGGAGATATAGTTGTTGATTGGGTTGTTGGCGAAACCCGCTACATCCCATCCGGTGGGAGCGGGAGGTACCTCTTCTTCGGAAGAAGAATGTGATATTTCCTCGTCGGACTGAGCACGAGACGATGAATCAGAACTCATTTAATAAAGATGGAGAGAAAAAAGATTGAAAATTTGTGTGAATGAAGTTTGTGGGTGATGAATGGAGGAAGAGGATGAAATATTTATAGGGGTGGGATAAAATAGCCGTTCGGCCAAAAAAAAAAAAAAAAATTTTAAAAATCGCCGATTATCGCCGAGCGTCGCCCACAGTGGCCGGCGATCGCTCGGCGATAATCCGGCGATAAATCGCCACTCGGCGAAGCAACGGTAACATTATCGCCGAATTATCGCCGACTTCGCCACAATGGCCGGCGATAATTCGGCGATAATCGGCGATTTATCGCCGAGAATTCGCCACCTCCATTGGGAGTGCTCTAAACCAAACTCAAAACAACAAATTACTAAAAGTCAACCCAAATCCAACAGAAACAAAAATCTGAAAAATCCAAAAATTCTAAACTCATTTTATTAAAACTATTGCAATTTTCATAAAATATAAATATCATTACATCCATTATAATCAACCAAGACAAATGCCATATCATATTTCCAATCTATGTAAAAAAAGATACAGAAAGACTTGTATAAGTTATTACACTAATGCCATTTCGGTGGAAAGCTCATGTAATCATATAAGAGCTTATATTAGGAGAACTTCACTAATGCATATTATAAAATTCTAAGATAAACTTGTGTTATAAGCTGACAAAAGACTTTAATTGCCTATAGATTAATATAGAGCTGACCATTGGTCAATATCTTGCTGCAAAGGAAAACAAAAACTCCACATGAAGAAGAATGGCAACTAGATGTAGTACAAAATATAAAAAGCATAGACATGGGATAAAATACCCAAGACATGCAATATCCATGAGCATCTAGCTGGAAAAAAAATTACAGCTTGGAATTAGGTAAGAATATGTATTAACAGCAGATTAATTGGTGCACAGCACAAAGCCAATTAATATAGTCATAAATATTTGGAGGAATCCCAATTAGAAGTGTTGCACAATTTTATAGCCATGAACTCTTGAAACAAGTTTGAGCATCACATAATCCAATCCGAATTCAAACTCATAATATTTGGATAGGTCCCAAATGACTATTAAATTCAAGTCATAAAACCTTCTCCTACTTTAATCTTTCAATTTAATGTTACTACAGTAGAATATAAGAGGAATAAGATGTACTTATAAAAAATTCTTACCAATTTAAAGCTTCAAGCTTTTAAATAGTATTTCTTCAATGGAAGATGGAGAAGTGATAGGGGATGAGACAGAGGCGTGGCCGGATGGACTGGCGTCGCGATGGAGGAGCAATTGAGAAATAAGGCTTTTCACTTTTGCTCTCTCTTTTCAAAGGCCCAACAATAAAGGAAGGTTATATACTATGCAGTGGTAGGAGTACCAAATTAGAATAAATTTAGAGCATCCGCAATGGTTAATACGCCAACCATAGGCCAGCCATTCTCTCCTCTGCCACGTCAGCAACACTAAAAAAACCACCTGCCACGTCAGATTTAGGCCAGCCATAGGCCAGCCGCAATAAAAACAATTCAAAATATACTACATTTACGGAATTAAAATTACGATTAAAATACGGAATTAAATTTAGACACGTGTACGGGAAAATTCATTAATTGCATTTTAAAAAGTTACATAGATAAAAAAAAAAGTACATGCATAATAAAGAAAAAAAACTATCGTCGTGCAGTCCTCCGTGCCCACAACTCTTCAATCATATCCTTTTGGAGTTGAATATGAGCATCCACTTGGCGCATGCTGGCAAATTCCTTGAGTCGGCCGGCTTCATCGAGGGGTACCCCCTGTCGTACACTAGGGGTGGCCGTTCCGTGGCTTGGACCGGCTTCATCGTCACTGACCCAACTAGTCAGTTGTACGCCTTCGTCTTCGACGATCATGTTGTGCAGGATAATGCAGGCGTACATTATCTCGGAAACGCATCCGACATCCCACAAACGCGTTGGGCCCTTGATTGCCGCCCATCGAGACTGGAGCACACCAAATGCGCGCTCCACGTCCTTGCGCGCCGACTCCTGTCGTTGCGCAAAGTAGGCCTTCTTTTCATCACTTGTTTGTCGGATCGTCTTCACAAAGACCGGCCACCGAGGGTATATCCCATCCGCCAAGTAGTAGCCCATATCATGCCGGTTGCCGTTGGCCACGAATGAGACGGCTGGACCGACGCCCTGGCACTTCTCGTTGAAGAGGGGAGACGAGTTCAGGACGTTGAGGTCGTTGTTCGACCCGGCTACCCCAAAATACGCATGCCAGATCCACAGCCGGTAATCAGCTACGGCCTCGAGGATTATCGTGGGGTTCTTTGACTTGTAGCCGGTCGTATAGGCCCCCTTCCAGGCAGTCGGACAGTTCTTCCACTCCCAATGCATACAGTCTATGCTGCCTAACATCTCGGGGAACCCATGCTTCTCCCCGTGCATCTGCATCAAATTCTGACAATCTTCGGGAGTAGGGCTTCGAAGGTACTGCTCACCGAAAATGCTGATCACGCCCCCACGGAACTCCTTCAGACATTTCAGGGCTGACGACTCACCGATGTGGAGGTACTCATCCCACATGTCTGCCGCGCCTCCGTAGGCCAACTGCCTGATTGCCGCCGTGCACTTTTGGATAGGGGTGTGGCCGGGTCTGCCAGCCGCATCGTGCCTGAAGCGGAAACACATATATTGACGCTCCAATGCCCTAACGATGCGCATAAACAACTCCCTGCGCATTCTGAAACGCCGCCGGAACATGTTGGCGGAAAACCGCGGGTACTCTGCAAAGTAGTCCTCGTACAGCCGCTGATGTGCAGCTACGTGATCCCGATCAATCACTGCTCGGTGGTGGACAACTGGTGGAGGAGGGCGAGGTATCGCCTGCTGTTCCACCATACGCATGTACCGCTCCATCCCGCGGTTCATGTAGGCCTCCATAGCCTCGTTCATCCTCCGTTCGTACTCCTCAGGATCCCCACCACTACCGCTACCGTTACCACCCGCGTGATCCATCGCTCGATGATGCTCTTGAACAGAAAGTTAGAGAGAGAGAAAACTCGTTAAAACAAGTGGTGCAAATGAAAATGAAACGAAAATCGCGTTTATATATGATTTAAAAAAAAAAAAAAAAAAAAAATCGGAAAACACCGCTGGCCGATCGCTAGCCGATCGGGCCTCTGCAATGGTGGCTAGCCGATCGGCCAGCGGATCGGCTAGCGACGAGCGATCGGCCAGCCCACGCCGATGCGCTCGCCGATTGCAATGGTTCGGCTAGCCGATCGGCTAGCGCGACGAATCGGCTAGCCGGTCGCTAGCCGACCATTGCGGATGCTCTTATGACTTCTAAGAAATTTAATTTGTAGCAAATTAAACTCTATACTTCTATACTTTCGGGCCTAGATTTTGGAACTCAAGCTTAATTTTTTACAGAAAAGGCGTTCAATTTTTAAAATTTTGAACTTTGTCGATTACTTATTTAATTTAATTAGTTCAAATAGAACTTCTACACTGCTCGGTAAAATATGAGTTCAAAATTTCTTTGGATATCTTAGTAGTTTTGCCTAACTTTCATCAGCAAAGTGCGAATTTGAGATAAATTGTTAAATTAGGGATTAATTATAATTTTAATTAGAATTAATCAAGTCATTCTATTAGATATTCTGTCAGAGTTATAAAAGGGCCAGGCAATAATTGTTTTAAGGATCCAACTATATAAAATTAGTATGTAAAGTAGTGTTAAGTCAATCATGTTCTAAATAGAAAACGATAGTTGGAAATGAAACAGTTAAAATAATCCTGGGAATTCTGTTTATAGATAAAAATGCACTCAACTTGATACAAGTTGGTCTTGTTAGGCTTCTGCCGTTGTATCCGAAATCTAATGGTAGTTGCATAGTAGGTCAGAAAATCCAAACATGTTGGTTCATCAAACTCCTCTCTCACTTTCTAGCTCTTTAAATCTTAAATCTTTCCCATATCTTCATCCAAAACAAATTCAAGAAAATGACTAAGCCCAAACTCAAAACATTCCTTTCCATCTTCCTAACGTTTTTTCTTGTCCATGGACGATGCTGCAATTGCAAGGTAGTTCAGTTCATTTTCGGTGACTCCCTCTCTGACGTCGGCAACAACAACTATCTCTCCAAAAGCCTTGCCCGGGCGAGCCTACCGTGGTATGGCATAGATTTCGGCGATGGATTGCCTAATGGGAGATTCTCAAATGGTCGAACCGTCGCTGATATAATTGGTAAATCATCTTTTCTCAGTATGTACATTTTGTAGAATTGCATACATACTTAATTAATACAGTACATGTCTGTTTCGTGAATTTCCCAAGGTGATAAGATGGGGCTGCCTAGGCCTCCTGCTTTCCTAGACCCGAATCTTAATGAAGATACCATACTCGCGAATGGAGTGAACTACGCTTCCGGAGGTGGTGGCATACTTAATGAGACCGGATCATACTTTGTGAGTATGACTGCACATTCTTTATAGGTCCGAGTCTCACACTTTTTTCTGAAATAGACATATGATATTCGTCTTCTGTCTGTTTCAGGTTCAAAGATTCGGGCTGTACAAGCAAATAGAGTTGTTTCAAGGGACTCAAGATTTGATAATTGGCAAAGTAGGTGACACCGAGGCCAGGAAATTCTTCCAAGAAGCGCGATATGTGGTCGCCCTTGGCAGCAACGACTTCATCAACAACTACTTAATGCCCGTCTACAAGGATTCGTGGAGCTACACCGATGATACCTTCATTCAGTATCTCACTGAGACACTAGAAAACCAACTAAATGTAAGTACGATCACTTCGCTCGGTATAACTAATGTTCTTTCCATCCCATGAGACTCACACCTTTTTTTTGGTCGTAAATTAAAGATTGGGTAATTAGTGTAATTAAATTAGTATTTTTAAGTGTTATAAGAAATCACTTAGTTAACTCTAATTCTTACTTAATATTAGTAAAATAGTTGAGATGATCCGGAAAACAAAGTATGAGAGACATGGGACGTATGTAGTACATCTTATTCTAACCCGACCTTTACGATCATTTTTAAATCCGCAGTTGCTACACTCCTTGGGGGCGCGAAACATGATGGTGTTTGGGTTGGGCCCAATGGGGTGCATCCCGCTTCAGAGAGTGCTGAGCACGACGGGCGGATGCCAGGACAAGACAAACAAACTAGCCCTAGGCTTCAATGAGGCAACTAGCAAGCTAGTGACCAAATTGTCAACCACTTTGCCTAATGCAACCATTAGGTTTGGGGATGCATACGACGTCGTCAACGATCTCATCTCCAATCCCGGGAAATACGGTAAGAATTACAATTATCTTATGGTTCTAACTTCTAAGCATACTTTATTAACGTGGGATGAAATTTCAGGATTCAGCAACTCAGACTCCCCGTGCTGCTCGTTCGGGAAGATCCGGCCAGCGCTAACGTGCGTTCCAGCGTCGACGCTGTGCAAGGAGAGGAGCAAGTACGTGTTTTGGGATGAATATCATCCATCAGATAGTGCTAATGAGCTCATTGCTATAGAGATGATTAAAAAACTAGGATTCAAGCCAATAAATGGCACCAATTCGCCTTCCCCTGCATCTGCTCTGCCTCCATCTGCCGATGGAAATTAGATTTTTGATACTTCTCTGTCAAATTTGAAGAGTACATTTTTCTTCCTATGAAACTATGTTTTGAACATAATAGGAGTATTATTTACTACTCCATATTTGTTGCCTTTGTGAGTGTGTATTAGTTAGTAGTGTTTTTTGTTTGAAGATCATGGAATACAAGTGATGAAGGAATTAAAAGTTACCTTATTTTTCCAATAAAATCTTTGCATAACAAAAAAATTGCTTCAAAAGCAATGCAGGTCATGTTCTTAGGACACGATTTTTGTTTTTTAATCGAAACATGCTATATTTGTGATTTGTTACTCAATTAAGCCACTTTCGAGCGTTCGAGTGAATGAACTTATGAACCTGACACAATATCGTAGCCTAGAATCGCATACGAAACTCGGTTTAGACGGATGGAATCGCCAACACCTTTGAAATCGACCCGAGTAAGTAGTAACAGCACATCGGATAGGTGAAAGATGCTACATACGAGGTTTTTGTTGAATTGTCTTTGTGCAGTTCATTCAACATTTTTCGTATGCATAGCTTGAAATGTTTGCGATTTTCCTCTCCACTCTCCAATATCATTAATTTCACACTAACTAATCATATGAACACTGACGGATTCAAGAGTTTTAATTAGGGTTTGTTAAGTTATAGCAATATATTTATACGGTATTTCACATTTAATTTGGGTTTGCTATAGTATATTTATACAGTACATTATTTAGTTTGGTAAGTGAATTGAGAATATGAATAAAATAGAGAAATCGATGTTTCTGTATTACACTTTAAATATTTTCATACCAATGCTTCACCAATTCATATAAAAATGAGTGGAAGCCCTTTTACTTTCTCTTTTCTTCATAATGAAATGATACTTTCATCCATTTTCTTTCTACAAGATTAATCAATTGCAATAATGCATCGCTATACTAGTCTAAATCATATAAAAACCAACGATGCTCATTCATAATAAGCAACAAAGTGACAAGATGTGTATCAAAATCAAATTTTAATCTTTGTAATTTCACGGCATAGCAATCATCTATCTCACAATTTTGTTACCTAATTCACAAATTTGCATTATAAGTAGAAAATAAGTAATGCTTTATATATTGGCAGCCACTTCTTTAACTAGTATATGTATATCTAGTATCTAGTGGACACTATGATAGGAGGAGAATTCTTTTTTACTTCACTTCTGAATGTGTTAGTTAAGTTTTGTTGAGACACGTGGCGATCTGTAAAAGGTTTATGAGAGTAATTAAAAGTTAGAATTCTGATTAATTTAGTCTAATCCTGGTTTGTTAATTATTCCCTCTCAAAACGATTGACTAATTATTTTTATCCACGTTTCACCAGCTCACGTTTCCACCTTACTAAGGATAACATAAAACATTAAATCTTGATGAATATTGTTAGGTTCCAAATATAAAAGCGATAGAGAGTCTGCATAAATATATATGAAACGGAAAACGTACTGTATTTCTCTTTTTTCAGATCCTATATTCTTTTATTTTGCTCGAAGAGACTATATATTTTATATTCTTTTATTTTCGCTCGAAAAGACTATATTTTATTTCAGCAAATTATTATATTCTCACATTTGTTTTCGATGGGCTATTAGCCAATTAATTGATATGTCAAACAGTTAATTATTCTATTCTACTTTTTGACACAATACCTTCATTTTATAATTTTCTATATTCGTTTTTTTTATTTAATTTTTCATAATTATATTTCATGACTAATATATTTTTCGAGTATTATTTTGAGTGTAGATAAATCAATTAGCAACTAATTATGGTGATTCAGCACCCATGGCCACTATGTTTTTTCTTAATCTTTCTCACCGACAAGTTGGTCTATCGCCTTGTCAGCACTCAAGGTCAGCTCTTTCAAATTGAATTTATTTATTTTTCCTTCTTTTATGCATAATTAATTATCTTACTTTATTGAATAATTTATCCTAATTTAATCTTAGGCCTTATAATGAATTGATGGTTTAGTTATTAGCAGCGTCCAAACATTTAGGCGGCGGATGAAGGTCGAAAATGTGAAGTGTACGTGACGGATGTGTTTACATAAAGAGCAAATCAATTGAAACAAATATCATTCAAATCTTAAGATTTTGATTATCATTGGATGGTTAATTGAATTAGTTATGGAACATTTATATTACTGACAGAATTGTTTTTTCTAATTAAAAAATGAAATCTTATACTCCTTCCGTCCAAAAAAAATAGTTCATTTGTGTATGACAATGAGTTTTAATACTCATTCCGTCTCCAAAGAATATGCACCTTGGGTTCGTCACGAGTTTTAATGCAAAATTAGTAAAGTAAGAGAGAGGTAGAGAGAAAAAGTAATTAAAGTATTATAAATGGGAAATGAGTCTCACCTCATTAGAGATAAAAGAGTTTCCAAAATTGGAAAGTGCATATTCTTGTGGGACAGACTAAAAAAGAAAGGGTGCATATTTTTGTGGGATGAAGGGAGTAAGAAATTTGTAAAATAAGAGAGATAAAGAGAAAAAACCAATAAATTATGGGAGAAAGGAGAAAATCTCGCAAGACATGAGAAGGGTACTTGGTTGTGTCCCGTCTTTCCAAACAAGAAGAGAACAAGCTTTCTTGTAGTAGTTGGAGTTGAATAATGAGAAATGAACTTTCCATTTTAGATTATGAGAGATGAATTTTTTATTTTTAGAAATGAAACTACTAATTTTTATAGACATTCCACAATTGCATGAGACTTTTTTACAAAATGAGACAGATATAGTAAAATTCTTTATATAAAACAACCGGAACAAGGGTCTATTCACAAAATATCATAACTTTCAAAATTAATCAAAAAATAAAAAATTATTAATAAAGTTCAATTCAAATCAAATGTACACTTATGAATCTTTAAATTTCAGGTAAAGTGATTAATGTTTGAGGTGAAAATATTGAATTCAAATTTATCATCACAATTCACACATTCTATAAAGATATGTTTGTTTATTAGGAGTCATAAGAAATGACTTAGGAATCTTGAGTGTTACCCGACAAAGGGAGGAACTTATAGTAATGCATTTATTAATTTTAATAAAAGATGAATTTGATCTTTTACTATTAAAGTGACGTATGGTCGGTGTGCAAAATGTTTATACTCCATATTTTATACTCCAGTCGATAAAATTATCTCCGACCAAAACATATTTTTAATATCTAGCGTCAGTACGAAGTTTGGAGTAATCAGTAATGCATTAGAGGTAGTTTGTTTCGGTTTGAATTTTGTAAGAACATTGCATAATTGCATTACATCTTAATTGCATTCTTCAACTTTTATATAATTAAAATGAATAAATATCATGTATTGCAACAAAATGCAGAAGTATATATTTACTAGTACAATCTAATCCACAATAATACATCTATGTATTTCTCTCCCTTCTCTTTTGTACTTTTCTCTGATTTTCCGATTACTTTCTTCCTCATTTCTTTTATGTAGGGATGAAGCTAGCTTATGTGGGGTCGGGAGGCAAAGCTGTTGTCATTGGCACAACCGTTGGCCGATTATAGAGCTTGTTGGAGACACTCATGGACCGGTGGTATCCCACCCGATCCCACTGGATTCGTCGTCGGAAGTATGTGAGAGAAAATATTAAAAAAAGCAAGTTAGATTAAATTGGATTAGATTCAATTTTTATAAATTAAAAATTTAAAAATATTCCTCACAGAGGGAAGTTAATAATATCCAAACATAAAATAATAGTAGTAATTTTATGAATTAATAAAAATAAAGTATCACCATGAATCCCTATTATTGCAAACATACTCTCTAACAAGTAAAAACACTAAGCTAAGATTATTACTCTATTCTATCCTTCCCAAGAAAAGAGAGTCGGATTTCTTTTAATCCGTCCTAAGAAAGTTAAGTTATTTCTTTTTTCTAATAAAAAAATAAATTATTTAAATAATTTTATTTTATTTCATCATCTATTCTGCTTCCTTTTACCTCTCGTACTTTATTTATTTCTGACAAAAAAAAATTGACGTCAATTTTGGTAAAAGAGTCTCACAAGTCACAAATGATATTGGCCAGGATTTATTCCCACTATCATAACATGAATTTAAGTACAAATGTTAAAAAATCTTAGCCAATATAAGCCAATCATAAGACTCCACGTCATCCAACACTCTGTATTTATGCAAGTAACATAAAAATCTGCACACTCAGAAAATATCAGTTTCACGGAGCTTCGGTGCAACTCCGAATCTAGCTTATGTATTTCTCAGTGGTCCCCGCCCACAAAACTTGTGGCTCTAAATTTTCTGCCCCCTTGCCCACGTGGCACCCACGATAATCAATATCTATAATCTCTTTTTTTTTCACATGTATAGGAATTGGGGGAGACCAGATATTGGTTTATCTTTGTTTATGGTATAAAAACTGATAGTAGCTCTCTTTTTGCATACGGATAATGGCATTCATTATTATTTTAATAAAAGTGATATTTTATAAATATTCTGGTGTAGAGAACACAAATAAGTCCTCTTTCTACGTGGATATATTTCCTCTGTTACAGGGGCGGAGCTAGAAATTTAGAAGGGGAGGGGCAAATTTATATACAAGGGAATTTTAAAAATTTGAAGAGGGAACATTTAGTGAGAAATTGGAAGAAATAAATGGTAAATAATAGAGAATATACATAAATATGAAAATATGAGGTGGGGTAATTGCCCCTCTTTCTACATGTGTGGATCCGCCCGTGCTCTGTTCTATTGGTGTAGGGTATTTTCTTAGAAACTCTATTGTTAAAAGTTTTAAACGGTTCACATGATAGTTTTGGGATGGAACACTAGTGTTTAAAATTTAGTTTGACACGCATATGCGTGGACAATATATTATATCTTAGTTGTATAATTCGCTTGAATTGTTGAGCAGAGAAAGTAAATAAAGCAAATAAAATCCTCAATTACACATAATTAAGCTATGGTTAGTCTAATTATATGTGTCAAAGTAGTTCCAAAGCAAGCTAGTTAAAGACATGCTTATTTTGGAGTATATGATTCGCTTTCTAATATTTTTACCTTTTGTACTCATAATATTTCTATTTTTCGATTGCAAACCTATATCTTAGAACACTCTTGAAACGTTTTTTGTTGAAAACTTGGGGATTTTATATTAAAAGGACTACTGTTAATCATCGTATGATTAAACCTTCTGCTACTTGGAACAATTAACACTCAAATTTACACTGATATTTGAGCATAAAATGGGTACATTAATAAAGTCGAAAAATTCGTGTGTTCCGACCCCACCAAAGTAGGGCCGAAGATTTAGTTGGGGTGTGGAGGGGTATTTGATTTTAGGATACCAATTTATTTGTTAAAAACTTAAAGCATTGCCAACACAGCCTTTTTGTTATCTTTTTCTTCTTTGTTATTCATTTCTCGCATTTGTAATCTTTTTCTTACCTCTTGTTCATTTTCAAGATTTTGTTGACCAAATATGAAGGAGCCGGAGATCAAGCTCTTTGGCCGCAAGATCCTCTTACCGGAAAACGCCGGAGCCGTCGCAGCCACCGACGGCAACGGAGACGCCGGCGACTTAGACCGCTGCTTGGAAGAGCTTCATGATGAAAAGCAACTGCATGCTCACGAGGTAATAATCAATGACTCTCAAATTTCACACACTCACACAAACTAATCATATAATTTTGTGAATATATTCAAATTTTGAGGTGTTTATTGAAATTTTAATCACCCCAGATGCATAGACATTCACAACATAAAATAAATTCTGTGTTTCTAAATATGATTACACAATCTAATTATACTTAATTTTGATTTGGGAATTTGGGAGTTTTCTTCTTTATAAATGTAACTTTTTTTAGAAAAAGAACCATGACTACCTTTTTTAGGATGTAAGCAATAGTTTAACCTTTTTCCAATTCTTTCTGATTGAATCCTCCTATTCGATTAATCATAAATTTGAGAGTTTTTATTTTTATTTTAGTGGTTGGTATTTTTTCATGATTTCTCCGCCTCAAATTTAATTGATTAAAGAATTTGGTCCCCTGCATCCTGCTGCTCTAGAAGTATTTGATTCTGCTTTGATTTTCTTCTTTTTCAAATCCTTTTGGAACCATTGGTTAGCTTAAAAGGTGATCTGGAAAGTTCCAAAACACTTTCTATAACATATTCGGATTCCTAGGTTGTTATCTCATCAAATTGGAAGTGTAATCTTTTTTCCTAATTGGCTATACTAAATGCTCCCCAACTTTTATTATTTTTGTAATATAGATCCTGAGATAAGGATCTTTGTTCAATCCAAATTTCTTAGGATCAAGAATTAGAAGAGTGTGAAACTAGGGATCAAAATGTAGAGGAGCCATCGGTCGCCGGCGTGTCGGGAAACGAGGAAGCCGATGCGGGCAACGGGCAGCAGAAGGAGGCTCTGAAGAAGCCGGACAAGATCCTGCCCTGCCCTCGTTGCAATAGCATGGACACCAAGTTTTGCTATTACAACAACTACAATGTTAAACAGCCTCGACATTTTTGCAAGAGCTGCCAGAGGTATTGGACCGCCGGCGGCACCATGAGGAATGTCGCGGTGGGGGCTGGCCGTCGTAAGAACAAGAATTCGGCCTCCAAGGCTAGGGTGGATTCGCCTTTCGGGCCCAACTCCTCTGTCCTCTCCTTCAGCCCTGATGCTACCTTATGCGAGTCCATGGCCTCGGTTGTGAATCTCTCGGATAAGAGAGCTCCCGATGAGATTACGAACGATAAGAATGATCGTTCGATGAGATCATCCGTTACAATATCCAGTTCTGTGCCACAAGTGGTCAAGAATGGCCTACCACAACTCGTCGTGCCTAATTTGAATGGCGCTCCGTTTCCTATTCCTTACGTTCCGGGAGTGGCCTGGCCGATTCCTTGGAATCCCGCCCTACCCTTCCCGGCAATTTGCCCCCCGGGCTACCCAATGCCGGTCTATCCCGCACCGTATTGGAATTGTGGCACGCCTAATCCTTGGAACGTGTCGTGGGTGCCTACAACCCCTCCGGCTACAAACCAAACGACTAGTACCTCCGGCCCCAATTCTCCACTAGGTAAACATTCGAGAAATGGTGAATTGCTTAAGCCAAGCAATTCGCCAGGGCTCGAGCGTTCTGAGTCGAGGGATTCAGAAAGCTCGATCCTGGTTCCTAAAACACTGAGGATCGATGATCCAGAGGAGGCTGCAAAGAGTTCTATATGGGAAACACTCGGGATCAAGTATGATTCGGTTAGTAGGGAAGGTTTGTTCAAGGCCTTGCAACCAAAGGGCGACGAGAAAAAGCTAATGATCTCTGCCTCACCGGCACTGCAAGCCAATCCGGCTGCCTTGTCGCGTTCCATTACCTTCCAAGAGGGGGCCTAGCATCATCTACATATCGGTTGCCTAACGTCATCTACATAACGATCGCCTAGTGAGTTTGGTAATGTGCTCTTGGAGATTGTTTTGCAGGACATATCAAAATGTCGATTTTCTTGCAAGATTTCTCCCTTGGAAGAGTGCTGATTTTTTTCTTCTTCAAATTCCACCTTTTCTTGTAACGTTGGTGCACTTCATTGTTTATAGTGTGAATTTATGTACAAAATTTTGTAGAGAGAAAGTGCAAAAGGGAAGAGTGATAATAAGTGTCGAAATGTGTAGATTCAAATGATAAAACAATGGTAGTAACTAATTTTATTTTTTAAAACAAAAGGGCTTCCTTTTTCCATTTTCTTGTGATGTTTCAACATAAAAGATTTTTCTTTCTGCAACTAATTTCCAATGGAGTTCTGGATTTTAGCAAAAAGCAAGAATCTGAAAAAGATTATTACTATACTTTTTATAGTAGAGAGAAAGAAAGATAATCCTATCTATGTACATCCAAAAGGGAGAAACCAAGATAGAAAGGTCTAAACTAATTGACCCCATCATCCTATCTAAAAATTATTGTATTTTTGTTTGAGTTTTCAACATGCACATGAAATGATACTCAAATGAAAAGACGAAAGTATTTTGTGCTTTTATTTATTATTTCATGATAATGGATAATTAAGATAATTACTTTACACGGTTGGCAACCAAGCCACCTAAAGGGGTCTTTTTCCTAGATGGCTTTGTGATGTTCACATTTGCGAGTTTTCAATAAATCAATAAATAGTAGTACTAGTAATAACGAATAAATTAAATGTACTGTTTAGGCTTTTTGGGAGAAAAAAAAGAGAAAAGAAAACATGTGAACTGGCTGCATCAGAAAGTTGGGATATTATTCTTGTTGAGCAAATGTAGACCATTTGTATAACACTAGTTGTCGTGTATATGGTCCACAAAATTCCCACTTTCATAAAATGTCAATAAATTATTGTGCCATTTCACATTTTCAATAACTTTTAAAGATATATATGTATCTTAGAAACCAGAAACTTAAGCTAATTATGGTATTTCTCTCAAATTTATGACTTTAGTCTAAAATATACATGAAACAACTCATTTCCACACTCTATAATCCTTAAATTCTGACATTGAATAATAGGATAAAATACATTTTTGTAGATATTTGCCATAGCAAATTAACCTAAATCTCAAACTATGTTTATAAGATCACTTTTTAAATTCGCCCAAAGTTTATGGTTTTAAGACAAATAGTATGCTTTTTTTTTAACTATCTGAATGTAAACTATCTAGACCAATATGGTTTCGAACCAATAAGCCCAAAGTTTTCTAGTATTTTCTGTTTTGGACAATTAACTTAGTCTAGTGTGACTGCGATCAGTGGCGGAGCCAGGAATTAATGGATGGGGGTCCAAAATTCTGATAAATAATTGTTCAATTTATTTAGTTTCAATATTGTCAGAAGTTGACGTCGCATAGTCATATAAGCAACAAAAGGGATCGGTAACAAGACCAGATGAATAGTGAAAATGATTAAAACATAAACAGCAGAAACTATAAACACTTAATGAAAATAATTAGAACATGGAAATGGAAACTATTAACACATGTGATATGGAGATAAAGTAAATATGAATTAATTATTTTCTTAAATTGTAGAGATAATAAATACTAGAGTGTGTGAAATTCATTATATAAAATCACAAGTTGTGAGAAAATCATCAAAACCGATGGATAAATATTGACGATGCAAGTAATATGGAATACTAGTATTTACATATTTGAAGGATAAAAAATATTATTTTTAATGAATATGTATAGATTAAAATTTCAGAATGAAAGAAAATAAATATAATATTTATAATATAAAAAAACTTACACATAAAAGAGATACGTATGTAAAATGTAAATATAATATTTATATTTATAATAGGTCTGGAGAGCATTGAACACAGGATCTCACACAAAATAGGCAGGTCTAAAAATCAACTGGGCTAGAGAAATATTTGAATATGATTGTATACCTATATTATATATACAAAAAGTAAAATGACTGGGGGACCCAAGGGCCCCCTGGGCCAGCGTGGCTCCGCCCCTGACTGCGATCCACCTAGCCATAGGAAAAATGCAAGAAGCTTGCCACTATATATTAGTACTCCATAACTCGTAGTAGTAATTTCTAATATGTACTAACTCATAATATGTAATTCTTGCATTTCTCCTAGTTTCATCGTTAACTGTATTGTTTTATAATTGTAAATTTATTATCTAGGATATGTTCATTACTTAATACTTTGTATACTAATTAGTTAATACTAGTACTATTCTATTATAAAATGTAAATATAATTTGTGTAAATATGTGCCCAGTAGCATACTAGCATTGTAAAAAGTTATCCCAAAAATGTTAAAAGTTTCTTTAGTAATTAAAGCTTTGAGTTTTGAAATTCGTAATTTATTTAACAAAGATTGTCAATATCATATTCATTATTTTAAAAATAGATAATAGAAACATTGGTTACTGTTTCAAAACTGGATCCACGAATATGCCAATCGATCCAGTTAAAAGCTCCAATTTTACAATTACTGATTACCGATCCTAACAATCAAGTCGGAGGCAGAGTGTCGGACCATTACTACTGAGAGCGGGCAAAGGACACGACCACTCCAAGGACGGGTACAGGTTGGATCCCGAACATCCAGGGTTGGACCTTGCTGGAGAAACCACTGCAGCCACTCTAAGGAGATGCTCATTTGAAGACAGATCAAGGCTTTTACCATGATTCTGCTCCATCTGCCAAGCAATTTATACACACCACCTAGTTATTCAGTATGTGTTTGATTTTTTTCCTAGATTTTCTTTTTCCCTTCTAAATGTTGTTTGAATTCATTTCCAAATTTTTATTTTTCCCTTCTAATGCCGTGTTTCAAATGAGTTGTTGTGGGTTATCACATGGCTGTCGCGTGCCGTGAGTGACAACCATTATCTGACATGCGAGTCGACGAACTTTGCCTCCTAGGGAGAACTGGATTTGCTATCTTGCCAAAGCATATGCACATATTAACATTCAATAAGAAAAGCTGGAAAAAACAGTTTTTCTCAGTTGGGAATCGTATCCTCCTCCATTCTTATCCTCATCTCCCACATACACACCGGCCCTTCCAACAAAATCAGGGGAAGAACGCAAACAAAACCTCTATTTTCATATGTTCAAACATGGTGTATTAAATTGACAACAAATTAAGGCGATTCTTGCATACAATTACAACCCCCATCAAGTTTCTTCACTCAAATCACAAGTACAGAGAGTGGGGGAAAGAAAATGTGTTACTAGAGACGTGGTGATAATCAAGAATGTTTAAAAGAAGCACACTACAGAGATGAAACTCTACTTCGAAAATCTGACTGGACCATCAAGGGATCTCACTCTGACAAGAGAGGGAAAAAAACATGCATGAATTCCCACAATGGTTCAAGGTGTTGAAACCTGGCTCCGGATGCAGTAAAGCTTAGCCACAATTCTTCATCATCCTACAACGGTCTATCTACTCTCTACAAACCTTGGACTCTCCATCTCTTTCTCTCCCGGCTCTCTACAATTAAATTACAATTGTTTTGGCAGAGGTGTGCAGTTGAGGTTGTTGATGTGGAAGAACAATTTCAGTCAGGCAAGAGAGTTTTGATGGTGTTGGTTTTTCATCAAGGCTATTGATTTTTCATGTAACGGAATTGGGTTTGCTGATTTTATCAGGAAGGGCTAAACTATCGCTTTACTTCAACCTCAGCTGAAAACCATGGGGATACTTGAGAAAACTAGGCCTAAATTTGATGGTTTTCTGCAACTAGGGGGTGTTGAAAATCTACTTGAATTCAAGAATGGAGCATCTAAGTAGACAAAAATTTGGGTATTCACAATCAACGGCTACTACTTTATACATAATTACATATAGCATGATGTATTCATATAATTGTGCAAAATGATCATCAAATCTTACAAGAACACTCAATTGTTGTTTGTATAGTTTATTCAAACCAAGATAGAAAAAGGAAAGACGCGCAATAAAGCAAGATAAATGCATATAAACGGTACTCACATAGATCGATAGTCAGAAAACATATAGCAAAACATTAACTAACAGCTTACTAAAAAGATGAGTTTTTAACCATAACATGCTAACACAAAAACATAAAGTCGATGACCATAAACAAGCAAAGGCTTACTAATCCTTGGTTTCCATGGCAGCCAAAACAAGCTTGGCTTGGGCTACTTTCACCTCCAACTGTTTGAGGTAAACCTTGAGCTCTTCCACCTTCAGCTTGTTCCACTCATTCTCCACATCCCCTGATCCAAAAGCCGCTTCACCGTAGATGCAAAGTCTTTCCTCCATTGTCGCCCCACACCGATTCAGGGTTGTCGTCGTCGTGGTGGTCTTCTTCTCCAGCTCCCGACTCTTCCCATCATCAGCCTCCTTCTTTCCTACGGCTCTCTTAACCACACTCCCATTCGCTCTGGGACTCCCCACCACCTTCACAACCCCCTTTTCCTCATTCCCCCAAATCGCTTTAGAGAGATCATATGCCATTTGCTCCTGTGGCTTGGAGAATGTCTTATCCTTCCCATCATCCTTCTCCCTGCTCTTTAAGTACTTTCTCCGCAGCCTCCTTATCTTGTCCTGCAACTGCGTTCTCGTGAAATCAGTGAAATCTGTTAGTAGACTCTCCTTGGAAAACTCGTAATAGTGATCCAGATTCGCCAATGGATCGAGATTGAACTTTTTCTGGAACTCTATCATCCCTTCCAAAATCAAGATCTCGTCCTCCTCGCTCCACAGCCTCTGGAACATATTCGACTTCTTCTCCGCAGTCTCCGGCTCGGCGGCCGGGCTCTTCTTCGGCTTCTTCGCATCCTTACCGGCCGTGTCTTCAGCGGAGCGTTTCGCGGCGGCGGCGGATTTCGTCGGTGTGACAGGATCGGCAGCGGGCTTGGATTTGGCCTTCCTGCTTGATTTCGGAGACTCTTCGACCGGCTTCGCGGCGAGTGGAATAACTTCCGGAGCGTCGGGCTCGGACTCCGTTTCAGATCCGGATTCTTCTTCGTCGGAGGAAGAAGGGGGCGGCAGCGGCAGCGAGGGTTTGGCGGCGGGAATCTGAGTCTGTGGTTTACTTTGGGGAGGGGAGGCGTCGGATTCCTCCTCCTCGGAGCTTCCCTCCTCGCTGGAATCCGATTCGGATTCCTCAACTGGCTTCACGGGTTCACGGTTTTTGGCCATTTTTTTTTTCACAGAGAGAAACTAGGGTTTGTGGGGGTGAGAGACGGCTTGTGTTGTGCGCTACTTTGTTTTAATTTTTTTGAATTGATATAATAAGCCTATTTATCGTGCCACACCACACAAACACCGTGAAATACTCTCATTGGAAAACAACTGTCGCTTTAAACCCCCAATAAATTTTATGTATGTTTCCTAAGTTGAATAGATGTAGTTCTAGTGAATAACGGTAATTTTTGAAACTTTAATTCATTATTTTAAAGATACATACAATATTTTTTATTTGACTTTTACTATCATAAAAAAATATTAGAAAAACAATTTTATTCTCGTCTTTGTATTAGACTATGAGTGACATGCGTACTAGTTTCGAGTTAAAATAAGTAACACTTTGTATGTGTATTCACTATTCATTTATTAATAATGGAGTATAAAATTATAAATGTAAATATTGCCCCCTTAAAATGTCATTGAACTATTCAAGTATGCAACTAATCACATTCTCAATTATTTGAAAGACTCATTTATCTGAAACTGATTTTAAATCATCAAATGTACTAAATCAATTTATTAAAAGATTGATTTCCATTTTAACTAAATAAAAACACTTAACTTACGCAAGATCTATTGCATTTAGTATCACTCTGAATTTAGAGTAGCTTATTTTGCTTTAATATTTTTGTCTTCCACATATACTGGATTAAGAATACATCGACAAATAAGTTCATTTAAATAATTGTGCCAACACAACACAACCAAATTCCAAATTCAAGCATGTAGTCAACAGATTCACGCTGTCTTTAGCAGTATTTTCTCGCAGATTTCTCGTGTAGCATCAATATACAGTAGGAGAAACGAAACGAGAATTTCGATCAACTATTTGGTCTAAAGAATACACACATTATAAGACGAGTAGTGAATTACTTTCCCCATCTGTATGAGAATTCCTTAGAAATATCGTAAGCCACTTATGGCTGCTGCACTACTGAATCTTACATCCCCCGGAATCTTGGCCACGACGAACATTACCATAGGACGACAGCTCAAGAAAGTCCATGTCCCGATCTGCACAAATTCATATTAAGCCATCAATTGAATACAAAAGAATAATCTCTGGCACTTGGTTGGTCTATGGAAATAACACATACTCGAATCTGCTTCTTTCACGTGACTGTTAATACATTTGCAATAATGATTAAGTATTTTGCAATCACAATCACAGCATCCAAGATATCTTTAAAACAAAAACTCCAGAGGTCATGGCATATTGCATTTAAGAGAAGAATCTAACATTTTATAGAAATACTATCATGTTTTGATCAAAACACTTTTAAGAGTATTAGAGAAAATGTTACGATGCGCGTGCACATATACCTGACACCCTGCAGTAAGCACTCTTCCGAATAAGCTCACTTTTGGATATCTCTGTCCGGTTTCCCTTGGATCGGTTGACAGTTGCCTGTGCAACAAAAACGATTGCATAAATAAAAGCATGTTATTGACAGTTAGCATGATCAAACTAAACAATGCATTGGTTGCTGGAGGTGACTGTCTTCTCACTTAATCTACTTAAATACTGAACGAATACATATACTGATTTACCATACTTCATAAAAAATATCTAAGTTATGTATAGTTTGGATAATAACTGATTGGTAACATTGCATCCTTACCAGAAAAAAATATTTTGGAGTTTCTAGGCTTCTCACTCTCCAGTATATATAAAATAACTAAGATTAGAAGAGGAAAGAAAAACTTTATGATACGAAGGTGATCCGTCACTGCATGGAATGCATCAGACTCATATTCATCAACATAAGGAAGAAACTGATGTACTAACTTATCAACCAACTTTTTCCAGATAGAGATACCAAGATGCTTGTTTTGATACATTTATACCCCATGTTTCCTCAAATGTAAAAAAAATCAGCCAGCAGGAATATTATTCTCCAATAAACTCAAAGAGTATAGGTAGAATCACGAAAAGCTTTTACTCGAAGATAAAAGGAGTAGAATTCACACACATACCAAATAGTGTAACATCTTAAGGCAATGAACAGAAGGCATGTTCTCAATAATTAACAACGAAAACGGGAAAATGTAGAAAAAAAGTTGAAGAAGGCGGGAATTACCTGCAACACTTGGCAATTCTCTAAGGTGCTTTTCCCACCCTGCATAAATGCAAATCTTGAATTTCATAAGCAGTATCAAATAGAATAACCATCCTTAAGAAACAAAAAGGATTTGGTAAATATTGATACATACAACAACCATCGAATATACAAGAAAAGATCAAAACGTGTTTCCATGCAAATATATTGTAGTGTTGTACGGCAATACGAATATACAAGACAAGAAAAAGATAAAACGACATACTAGTATGACTATGGCCTCATTGGTATAATGTAAATCTATTCTTTCTTCCAAAGAAGTTGCATTTTAGTATGTCATACAGCCAAGCAATACCAGAACATCAGGAACAAAGAAGCAACTGTATTATTTGAAGTTCTCAAAATTTTAGCAATGATTGACTTAGGAACTGTTGCACGCCATCCACAAGGTACAACGGAATTTTTGTTACTGCCGGCCACCTACTTGAAGGTTACAAGCCCTAATCAACATACTGGATTACATAAGGATCTTATATCTAACAATCTGAGCTTCAAAGCTCAGATTCAGCTGAGACAAAGTAAACAAGCAAGATTACAACTTTTACAGATAAGGTTAACCATATGGTGTTACATCAGGTCCTAAAACTCATCAGGATCGTTTAATAAATCTTATACTCCTATATTTGATCTCTTTCTACACACTGCTAGTCATATTCAAAATATCAAAATCCTCATAATAATGTAGGAGTATCTCCTAATCAGTCTCAAATTAATCAATTGAAATTAATTCACTAGCAATTGCCATTAAAAAGAGTACCTTAGAGTAAGGAATAATGTGATCATAATCATGGCAGAGGCAACCGGGGCAGCCGACAAGCTTCCTAAACAGAGTGTTGCCCAAGGCGTCGCGGCGCCACCGATCCGGGTGTCGGCCCTTGATTTTCTCGGCCTTTTCCCAGCATTGTTGCTTCACGCTGTGCGGGAAGCTCCTAGGGTTCGAGCTCTCCGGCGACTCGAATTCTCGGAGGAAGAGGTCTCCGTCGACGATTGCAGCTGCGGATGGTGGAGGGGATGACCTCCGCTTCGGGCTGTCGGGCCGGGCCCGTCGGGTGGAAGGGAAGGGGGTGGATTTTTTGGTTTTCCGGCGGTTTTCAGCCGTGGAATTTGTACTCATTGTTTTGGGATGAAATATGTGAGCAGCCTTATCATATAAACAGAGAGGGTAAAGATTAATTATTCAAAAGGATTAATTTAGAAATTTCATTGAAAATTTTCAGTTAATTTTAAGAATAACTTACTTCGATTGTTACGTGCTACTAATAATTTTTCTTTTATTTTATGGAAGAGTGAACTACGTACACTTACACGGTGACTGATCTTTCACTTTCACATATAAATGGTACCTGATCTTTATTTTATATCGTTTTTGATACCCCACGACAAAAATAACCCTAGGTACTAAATATGTAATTTTTTTATTACGAAGCATATTTTTGGAAATTTCAATCAAATAGAACCAAATATGTGAATTTTTTTCCTTTTTTATTTCTTTTATTTCTTTAATTTATTCTTTTTTTTTTTTCATTTTCTCCTTTCTTTTTAGTATTTTATCTTCCTTTCTTCTTTCTTTTTTTCCTTAGTTTATGTTCCCTCTTTTTTTTTCTCGTTCTTCCTCTTCTTTCTTTTTAGTGTTTTATACATACATCTAATTGCATTCATAACATAAATCAATAACAAAACACCTAATTAAATTAATTATTTAAAGTAAAAAATTAATTAAATATTTTAATTAAATTATTTATACTCATTTTAGGGTTGAAACACTGAAGAGAGCGATAAGTCAGCGAGGTGTGTTTCAATTAAAATCTCTCGATCCAGAGAATCCACTATACACCAGGTCTAGGAACTCAGACAATCTTTGGATTACCTGTCGTTGGGCACACAATCGCTTCCTTCGCCTTTCAAAACCCTCAACCCGCTATTGCTAAAAAGGTTAGCACATGAAAGAAAAGATCGAATCCACAGAGACAGATGGGTAAGTAAACATGCTCAAAGACCTGGAAGCTATTTTTTTGGCTGTTGCCACGCAATTTTCGGAGTTGAGATTTAATTCCTAGACTCGGGAAATGAAATACTCTACTCTAACAGCTAGATCTAGGCAGGGACATGCATAATGACTAAAAGTATTTGAAACAACTACTGGACTGGGTAAGCGACTTCCTAAGCTAGCCTAGACAGGGGAAAAGCGAAACGTGGGGACCATTTCCTTGAACGGCATAGTACGACAAAAAAAAGCTGCAGATTAACCAACTAAAGGACTAACTAACAACGACATCATCTTCTCTAACTTTTATCACGAAATAACCGGTGAAAAACAGAGCAAACAAGGATCGAAACAGGGCAAACGAAATTAAACCGATTGACACAAAGAACTACTGAAATTAACACAGATCTACGACTACTAGACGAGGTAAACAAGTAAATAGAATTCAAAATATCATAACCATGCAAATGCGAACAGATCTACACGTCGGATGCTTCACCCACTCCGGATCCATGCCATCCACAACAATCAAACACCATTTCCATCTCCGATCTTCACAGATTCAACTAACTTTAACCGATCAACTACAAATCTCCATGCAATTCGAATTCCAAACTCAGATCAACCAACAATATCCACCAAAACAAACAGATAAAATGACAAGAACATAACTGAAACCAAAATAGCAATTTTCATAGCAAAATACGAAGTATCCAACGAGAGAATAACAAAACACGACCGAGCTTCGAACAACGAAGACTCGGGGAAATACGAAATGTAAACAGAAAACAATAAACGATTGTATCTTCGCCTCCGTAGAGACGGTGTTACACCACAGCTAAATCCGAAACGTGAACTCCCCAAGATGATTCCCCTCAAAGTTTGTGTAGAAAAATGGAAAAGCTAAGCTAAGAGCCGAAGTTGAGAAAGGACGATCTTCATGTTGAACGCGTGCTCTTATTTATAGTAGGTAGAGCTTCTAGACTGTTCTTGTGATTCCCATTTTGCCC
This sequence comes from Salvia hispanica, assembly GCF_029641045.1. Lineage (NCBI taxonomy): Eukaryota > Viridiplantae > Streptophyta > Magnoliopsida > Lamiales > Lamiaceae > Salvia > Salvia hispanica. The sequence goes on from NC_142696.1 coordinate 45,357,527, forward strand.
TCCGTTTGGATGCTCCTTCGTCTAGTAACTCTTTCTTCTTCTGCTCACTTCTCCCGCCAACTTCTTCTTCCAGGTAATCTTCGTCTTTTTCCTGGGACTTACGGTTTCTCTACACACCTGGCTTATAAAGTCTTGTTAGACCCAAGAAATCACAAAATTTATCCCTATAACCAATGCATGAAACTAGTCTTATCAAACACCTTACTAAAAATATATTGATTAGTTATTAATTTAATATAAAATAATAATTATTTATTAATTATTACTAGTTTTTACTATTATAATAGTAATATTATTATAATAATTAAATATAATTATAACTATAATTATGATTAAATATATTTAAATGATATTAAAAAATAAATTAATTATTAATTTATAACATCAAAATAATAATATTAATATTGATTAATCATAATAGTATTATAAATAGTGAGGAGAATGAGAGAATGTATTATAATATCACTTTTGGTGCTAGTTTTGTCAATGCCCAAAATACCCTTTATGACACAAATGGAAAAATGAATTTGTTTAGAGGGTATTTTGGGATGAAAATTACATCAGGTATCAAAAATGTGATTAATAGGTACCAAAAACGATATAAAATAAAGATCAGATACCATTTATGTGCGAAAGTGAAAGATCAAGTACCGTTTATGTAGTTCACTCTTTATGGAAAAATGAATATAAATTTAAAGATTGCTCTATAGTAAATGCATACTCGAAAGTCCCGGGCATTACCATGCTACCGCTTGGCCAACTCACATACACTAATGAATAATGATCCATTTAAAAAAAAAAAAAAAATTTAAAAATTGCGTTCGCGTTGAAATAAAATAATTTGTGTTACTACTTTGTTCAGTAAATAAAATAATTTTTTCAACCAACTTTTCTTATCATTTTGGAAATTGAAACAATCCACACTTGAGAACTGCAACCTTGACGAGGTATCTTATCTTATTATGTTACGATAAGAAAATGCGTAGTTTATATTATAATGATTAATGAGAAATGAAAAACCATGATTAGAGTTTACACTAAACTCTAACATTAAGGTTTGGATTACAGGTTTGAATTTGATCACCTCCATTTTCTCTAGTGAAAAATTACTAAGTACTAGTAGTATATAGGCATGCATGGCATAGACCAAATTGAGGTATGCATAGGAGAAAGATTGAGAAAATGTAAATTCAGGAGGCAGAAGCTTAGAACTGAGTTTTAGTTCATGTTAAACAAAATCATTTGCTCAAAGAGTAGGTGAAAAAAGGTGTGAGAATATGAACATGAAAGGAATTGAGACAGCCCAAGGCATCAACCAGAACCATCTAATAAGTATTTTCATTAGATGGATATTCTCTTTCAAAATTTCTTCCACTACACTACAATTGTCTATACAAGTATAATACTCCTTAATAAAGAGCAAAAACTTTAGACACACTCAATCTCTTTACTGTGTTTAGGTTGGGGAATTAGGGAAAGGGCTCTATTTCAATGTCAACCTACAAAATATTGTAATCAAGTAATGAGTAGTTGTCAGTGGCGGATTCAGAATTTTTGATTTAGAGGTACGATAAATAATTATATTTTCGAGTTTCATAATCGGTTAATTATCTTTTCTTTACCATGTCATTGTCTTTTTTGATGCTTCATATCTTTTATTTAGATGACTTCCACCGTCAAATATAAAAATTCTTATATTTATATATCAGGGATAATTTATTTAAACTTTTGCAAAGTGCGTTATTTTTAATGACAAAACATCTTTTGGCTTATTTAATAAAAATTCAATAATTTAAAAAAAAAAAAGATGCATTAGAAATGCAAAAGATAAAAATATGAAATGTGTTAGCATTAAGATACTTACTTTACAAAACATTTGATTAATTATTAAAATAATCTAAATATATTAAAAAGGACAATAAATACATTTAATACAAACTAAATGCATTACAAAAAAAAGTTTAAAAATACAAAAAATTGAAAGGAATTAAGCTCGACTGCTCGAGAATAGTGAAAAGATAAGGAAATTAAATATATTAGTAGGAAATTAAAAAATTTTATATAAGAAAAATTAAAGGCTTTAAATATTTTAATGCATTAGGAATAATAAAAGGTAAAAAAGGGGTAAATCAAAAAGGAGATTAAAAAAATTATGAAAAAGCACTCTTGCACTCAAGGGGTGTCGAACTTGCAGCAGGAGAAATCCGGAGCATTCAACCGCTGGGCCAATTACTACATTTATATTTTATTGAATCCAATATATTATTATACCTAATTTTTGGGGGTACAGCTCTACCCCTTGCTCCCATGTAGATCCACCCGTGGTAGTTGTAACTTCTAGTAGTAAAATTAAGTCATCTTCGAAATTTTTGTCAAAATTTCAGCTCACTTGTCGGTCCGCGTCTTACTTTTTGAACCGTTCAACAATTTTTTTACAATACAATATCAATACAATACCACATCCATGACTTTATTGTTATTATTATTATTATTATTATTACTATATTTACTATTATTATTATTATTATTATATGGTACATCATCGATTCCACCTAGGCAATATCACCAATTGTTTTTCTTATTTATTTAAAATTTACTTATTTGACAATAAAAATTATAAATATATCAATTAGAATTATTTCCATATCAATATCAAATCACGCTTGAAATTTACATATTTTCTTGTGAGGAAAATAATAGTTCATCAACTTATAGAAGAGCAAGCAGGGGCAAAGCTGGGAATTAAATTTAGAAAGGACAAAAATACATAAAGAAATTATAAGAATATGAGGTGGAGCATTTACAAAGGAAATTTATAAATTGGAAAATATAAAGAACAAAATGACAAAGAAAAAAGACGTTGAGGAGGGGCATTTTCCCCTTATTCCCATCCTGGAGTAATTTTCTTGCCAGAAGTCATAAGTCAAGTCAATGAGTGGATTTCTCTTTACACATTTCGATCAGACAAATTTAGAGGAAACACGATAACTGGAAATATGTCCCACCTAATTATTGTTTGTCTATGTTTTTTTATAGGAGTATATGATATGATTTAATCTCAATTTCCAGGAAATTGTCTTGATTGTACTACTTTGTTATACTACAAAAAAGTACACTATCTACCAAACGGTGCAATTTATTTCATCATGCAGTTAAGCTTCGGTACTCTCCTAAGTCCCAAGTCAATATATATATATATATATATTAATATACTATATAAAATAAATATGAAAACTAAAAATTTACGTTTTCAGCATTACTCATGCTTCATAGGTAGGAAACAACGTATTAATCATTGAATTGGATTCTCTGACTAGTTTGATCTCACTAGGTCGCTCTCTTATTACTCTATTTAAACAGTAAACTTTACAATTATTTAATTATTGATTAACCACTAATTAAAAGTTAATTAATTTAACTACATGTATAGAGTTCCTTCTTCCACAACCTACCCGGAAAGATTCCATAGTAATTATACACTCACACTTCACTTTCAACAAAGCTTACACTAAATTTCAAAGAAACTTCCTAGAAATTATTTTACTCCTCTCCATAGTCCATACCATTACTATAAAATCAACAACATTACCACCAAATAAAATCCACCCAAATATAAATTAGCTCATTATAATTATAAAAAAAGTGCCGAATTCAAAGATGTCATCAACTTCACTCATCACCAACACTGCAAAAGATCTCATCAATTCCACATCTTTCATCCTATGGTGCATTCCATATAGCTTGTTACTAACAATCCAAGACTTCTCCTCTTGCTCTCGACGCGTGTTTAATCTCCTATGGCATCGTACACGCCTCGACTTCTCTCAGAAGTCGAGCCGTGTCTCCACCAAGAGCAACATCTCATCACCTCCTCCTCCTCCTCCCGTTGCCAAAATCACTAGCGACGACGTTGAGGTCGTGATGAGGCATCTGCAGCTGCCTCATCACGAGCCGTTTTCCCAAGACTCTATTGAGAATATCGAGGACATGTTTGAGAGGGCGGAGCCGTTGTTGGACGAAGTGAGGGAAGCGTTTAGGGTGTTTGATGAAAACGATGATGGCTTCGTGGACGCGGAGGAGTTGAAGAAGGTGATGAGTTCATTAGGTTTGGTGGGGTTGTCTCAGCAAGAATGTGAGAGGATGATAATGGTGTTTGATGAAGATGGTGATGGGAGGATTAGTTTTGGGGAGTTTGTGAAACTCATGGAGGAAAGTGTTTGTTGAAAGTTGATGGCTATGAGCCTTGAGTTTTTTTTATTTGATGGTGATTATCATTGTGTGCATATTGTGACTAATATAATTGACGCTTCAAATAACATTTCTAATCTTAGTCTCCCAAATAAAATTAAGGATGTAAAAGAAAGTGTTGGTAAAATTGTGCAAAATATAAAGTGAATCTATAGTTTATCAATGACTACATTTGTATGAGATACGGAGTATTATATAGGTATGGATTCTTCAATTGAAATTAAATACTAGAAATAAAATTAATACCAAACGGGAAAATGTGTTCGAATATCTAAGTTAAACCATCTACGTAACTTATTTTCTCCACCATTAAAAGCAGTAACAGAAAAGTCGTGTGTTTTAATGTTTACGATGACTTGTCAAGCTTTCAATTGACAGTTGTTTTATGTTGGTTAATTTAAAGTTTCTGATAATATTGTCATAAAAATATGGATTTTGGAGGAGTCACGTGTTTTCATACAAAATTGATAAAGCAATAGAAATAAAAAGAAAAAATAATTGAAATATTGTTAGCGAAAAATGAGATCCACTTAATAACATAGAAAAACTAATAAAAATGTAAGTGGACTAATTTTGTGGGACATACCAAAATAAAAAAAATAACACTAGTTTTGGGAGGTAGGAAATATTTATTCATCAACATTTGTAAATCTCATGGCGTTGGAATATGCATACTTGAATAATCTTCAACATGTATATATTAATGACTTGATATTGAGTTGTACGAAAATTAACATGGGAAATAAATGATTTAATTGTGACCACAGAAAATAAATTAGTCAATGAATGAAACATTGTTTTTCTTCAAGAAATGTCAATGATCTCGTCCTGTACAATAGATATCTAACGAATTCGAATCAAATCCCAGTCCAAAGCATCAACAAATTTAAATAACATTAGCAAAAAATCCATAATCTTTCATTGCATCATGTGTATGTAAATCACCCCTTAATTGAATGTCTGAATAATGGTGTTGTGCCATGGATCAGACAGATGCTGCAACAGGTTGTCGAATGGCCCTTTTCCGGTCACGTTGTGCTGAATAATGAATCCCAAAAATGCCAGCATTGCTAGCCTCCCTGCAAAGGAATTCCCAAAAAATGTCATTTCTATGTGAATACACGCCACGTGTATAAAATGACATCATGCGGTAGTCGTGCTGCTTACCGTTGGCAACCTCCTTTTCTTTTGCCTCGAGCGTCGGGGCGAAGTTGAGGGGGTTGAAGATGCCACCCGGGTACCCGACTTCGTTCGGGGGCAAGCTGTAGCTCTTGAAGATCGGGTCCTGGTTGACGCTTCCTGGGTTCTTGATGTCTTGCCACCTCCGGATCTCGACGTAGTGGAATAGGATGAATTCGATCACGAAGAGTGTTGATGACGAGGCGAAGTACTCGGCCTTCCCAGCATCGTACCACTTTGGGGCGTTGATGAGCCCGGCCGAGGTCAGGACTTCCGGGAGCAACATTCCGGCTACACCGAGCATGGCCCACCGCCCATTAACGAGCTCTGCCTGGACAAACCAACGAAGGTTCTCTGGGTCCTCGGCGAGTCCCAACGGGTCAAACCCGTTGTCTCCTGCGAGACTAACGAGAACATAATAAAAAAATATCCTATGTTAGTTGTAGGGAAGACAGATAAGACAAAACATATGATGAAAAAAATATTTTAAGTTATTTTAGGTACTCCAAAATAGAGAAATTATCTACCCTATCAAACTGCCCTAATACATCTAATATAATGAATGCATATCATGTTGTGCTCGATTAAACAAACACACCTGCCGTCGAGATAAGTTGGAGAGGGCAATCCGGGTAGCCATTCGCCTTTCTTGGCTTCAACCTTGAGTGATGAGTTGTAGGATGAGACCGCGGGCCTAATAGACAATTCCCGGTTCAATTTTCCGGATGAGCCAGTTAAGAACCGGGTTTTGGATGAGCACGGCCGGAGAATGGCGATGGAGGCTTGTGTAGTGGCTGCGGCCATTTTCTTTTTCCGATTTGCAAGAATGAGATTGAGAAGTTTTCCTTTGTATTGTTTGTTAGGAGGTAGAAATGAATGTTTTTGTGTACGAGTTTATAGTGTTAGTTTGTTTGTGGTGTTAGTTTGTTTAAGGGCTGGAATTCGATTGTGAAGTTTGGAATAGCCAATGGGAATCCATTGCTGTTATCCTTATCTTTCTTGGCATATCCATAAATCTATTCATACATGAGTTGGCTATTTAAGATATCATGAAGGACCCCTTTTTTCCAATGTAGATGTGGTTTAGTGTTAGAATTTGATATCTAAGGGAAAAAGATCTTGCACATGTGGAATATATAATTTACCAATTGGTTTGTGACACTTGTCAAATATTCAGTGCTACGTGGATGATATGTGATTGGCTAGTGTCACCAATGTATGTGAAAATTTCCCCAATTTCCATATTTTATTAGATAATGAAGTAGTATATGTTTTTGTAATAAAACAATAATAGAATTTCAATAAACAAACATTTCCATGGAGTTTTGCATTTGTATGTAAATACATAAAAATTTCATATATTCTTTTATATTATTCCTTTCATATTATTGGATCAATTAGTAGCATAATTTCATTTCGATAAAATAATAAATACTACTACTTGCTAACTTCAAAACATAATTGTCACTTAGGTAGACGACGCTATAATGGAAACAGATTATGATAAATTTACAATGTCAATTTTCAGCTCTAAAAAAATATACTGCTCCACAATGTTAATATAGCTAATGGGCCTTGTCCTAAAAAATGAAGCCTATATTTCATTATAAAAAATACCTACCAAATCTTATTTTGAAGCCCACACCACCGAACAATCCTCAACAATCTTCTAACTATTGTCAATTGTGTATAAAATCCCTGCATTCCAATTGCAAAATCGAAACCCTAAGTCGATGATGCTACGCCGCCGCCCAGATTCATACTTTTGGTGATGGGTGATATTAGCTATCTTCAATTATTCTTATTTTAAATTCGATCGTCTCTCAATTTTATTCGATTTATCTTGTCTAGCTCCGATATAAAAACATTCTTGTATTTTGAACTGATTTTTCTTTGATTTTCCTTCCGCCGATGATGGTGTTAAAACTAGGAGCGGATTTCCTGCTCCAACGCCCATACTCCATTCCTATTCGAACACTAGCAGCAAAATAAATTTTATTTTGTTGTGAGTGGTGGAGTAGGAATGAAGGAGCAGTGTTGGAGTAGGAGATCCGTATGAGCGATGTGTGATGTTTCACAATGTGTAAAGTATATTCATCTGAGGCTAAATAAATGAAATTTTTCATCCCGTTCATTTTATCTTGTATATGATTTTTCCTTTAAAATTTTGAGGTATTTCGTTCATTGATCATTTGCAAGTGATGATAAAACAGACAGGGACATCAGAGCTCTTTTAGGGTAATGATCGACTAGTCTAATGGGAATCTCTCTGATGCAATTTTAAATATTGTTCGATTTCAATCTGGATTTTGAGCACCAAAGATTTAATTTTTCATTTAATCCAAAGTCAGTTTGCCAGTGATGCATTCTATATTGCACGTATTATCAGAATTAAACATGATGATATACCAATATTGTCACTACCTCTGAGGCAATCTGGCAATCTAAACCATTTTCAATTTATTTTGTTGTTATATTTCGCTATTTTTTATTTTTTGTAGTATCATAGTATTATTGGTGATTTGGATTGGGAGTGGCCATTGTCTGATGATTACTAAAAAAGAACGGAGATTTGAATGGTGGTTTTGTTGAAGCCTGGTAATAATAGCATTGCATTGGCTCCAAATCCATCCATGTAATTAACTTCTTCTACTTCAAATGAAGGCTTGGCTTGCTCTTCATCGACTCATTTCACAATCTTTCGATGGTATTTCATTTGAAATCGTTGAATACGAAACAAAGAAAAGTTAAACTTCATTTTTAGGTATCTTGAGATCAATCCACATCCACATCCAAATCATTCGGCCCAGTAAATTAAACCCCAATTTTTTTGCTAATCCTTAGGCGGCCTGTAATATTTAAAGGGGAAACCATATTACAGCCCAAATAAGAAAACTCAAACACAAACACATAGATGCTTGTGAAGGTTTACTCATTCAGCCTGGGCAAACTGTATTGTAATGTGACTGTGTGTCTTGTGACTTGTGAGTGTTTGGTAGCAATATGAACTCCATAAAATTGGACTTTAAACTCCATAAATTTGAACTTGAATCAATACAATTCTGATAATGAGTCAATTTTCCAAAATTGGCCCTCAATTGAAAAATGTCCCAAATGAATCCACCCAACAAATTTCTCGCCTACCTCTACCTCTACAAATATCAGACGGTGGATCGACTAAGAGCTCGCAACTTGATCTACCAACTTCTTCAACGCTACGGGCGAGTGGACCTATAGTTGAGTGCATCCGATGTGTTTTCTTTCTGATGAGCCTGTCCATGTGCTGGACCTGGTCTAGAATCTTAGTGGTCATGCTCTAAACGACAGGGGGGTGGTTTGCGTGTCCGTTATTCGATGAAAGGAGGATGCTTCGGATCGCTGGAATTGCCCAAAAATCTTGCTTGGAAAAAGCTGTAAGCGTGAAACTCAGAATGATTTTACTAGGTCATCATGTTTAATAACAGAGTCACCAAACACATGTAACTGTGTTTTAACAAGCCCTAAATATAGAATACTAAACAGGCCTTGATTGTCATACTTATATTTGGTGTAATGCTTTGATTGTCTCAATTAAAATAATCATGTGCTTCGTGTCTAGTACTATCAGTCATTTTAGTCACAACAACTTACATGACTCCAATGATTAATCAAATTTATAGTCTGAATTCCCTACTATCGATATTCACGCATATTCTGATATGAAGAAGAAATCATTTATGGTACAATAGTTTTATAGAATAAAGCTAGAAAATCTTTGTAGAAATTTATATACCAAGTATTATCTATGTTTTTGCCATTGAGAATATAAGTAGAGTACCTATCACACAGGCTCTGGCTAATGGGCTTATTTTGTCTTATGATTTAATTATTCATAGTCCAGGGATATTATTAATTGCTAACTTTCTTAAGTTGCTAACTTGCTAACTCATCAATGCAGTGTATTAAAAATGTCAGTACGATGACATTAAAATATCAATGCATAATTTTGTTGAACTTCAGTATAATGTGTTGATATTATGAGTTGACATTTTTAATACACTGTATTGATGAGTAAACAGAGTTAGCAACTTAAATAGTTAACAATATAACGCATCTCTTCATAGTCCAACTATAATTAAATAAGTCATTATCCTAATCTAGTTCAAAATATGATTGGATCTAATAATGTGTGCAATTTGTATTTGTTTTAGTTGTGATATTACACAAAAACTTATAGTAATATTTTAAGGAAAAAAAATAGAGATGCAAATTTTAATCTTTTGAGGACGCTTCCATTTGAGTTCCCTAAATTTTAGTAGGAACATCAAGAATAAAGACACTTTTTGAAGCGTTGGTGGTATGTTTAGAAACACAAATTTAATTATTTTATAAATTGCCTTTAGTCGGTTTTTTTGTAGTGTACACTGAAAATTTAATATTGACCGTAAACAACTCTTATAGAAATATATAGGAAAATGATACTCTAACTAATTATCATGGTCGCCCAATCATACTAGCTATTACAAATAGGAGAAATCTCACCAAACTAATTTAAAATTGAAGCCAAAAACTATTTAATCGTTTGATATCTATATATGTACCCTGATTAATTTTATATCAACATACTAATTATACGTTTAATATCTATATATACATGTGCCTTCTGTTTGTTCCTCGGTCCATGTTACTATTATTTTCTCTTTAGAATTTTCCCATTCAAAAAAACATGCACAAAATGTGTGTTACATATCGACATTTTGCAGTCAACAATATTTAAACTCTTATTTGTTGAGCTTTAAACTTAGGAGGTGTCGTCCTTTTCTTTTTCCTCCTTATTAGATAGGAAGTTTCTTACAACTTGTTATTGTATACTACTATAAAATTTTGTTTTATTGAGAAGACGAATCAGATTAAATGTAATAACCAACAACGTCCTAGTTTTTTCTATTCTACTTTTCAATGTGAGACTCAAGAAAAATAATGACATACCTATGAATGCGAAAGAGGAATATAAAACTCGGTGAAGAATAAGTACTTTCAAAAAATGATTTTATAAAAAAACAAAATTACTTAATAAAAAAATATCTTAATTTGGAACCTTGATACGTAATCCACATGTTGCGATGAATATGGATAATTGTGACTTGTGAGGTAGGGACTTGTGATTGTCACAACTCATAAAATCCCATTTATGCTTTGTTTATTTTCTTTTATTTTTAAATTTTTGTCATCACCCCAAGACAAAAAAACGCATATCTAACTACTTTTCGACTGAGATTTTAGTATTCAGGCAGCGGTTTTCATCTTGATGTTAACTAGGAATAGGATAGTATTATGTTATTCACTTTTATTTTGGGACATCATAAAAACTAAAAGTAAACCGTACATACTATAAACTTTCGAAGAATAATTAAATCACTTTTATCTTTTTACCACAGTATGTAAAATAAATCACAAAATCGTTCGAGTACATAAATGAATTCACCTGGTTCAATTTTTTCCACTAAAATAAATTAAACAATATCTTTTTGTACATTAAGTACATGAGAATAAACACCTTTGGAGACAAAATTACTTCTATTTTTTATATAAAAGTAAAAGGCTCCAACCATGAGTGATGAGCATAATAAGTTTACAAAAAGCGATAAAACTAAGTACAAAAGATATCCAAGCTAACAATTTCCCTCAATGTCAACAACAAAAGACAATTAACAGGCACCCAAAAGCTAATAAGACCATCACAACAGGCAAAAAAAGAACCATGAAAAAGTTAACAAAAAACCAAACGACCCAAAAGAAGAAATCACCTATATTAAGGCCTTCAAAATTTGGATCGAACTCTCACCCAAAGTTACTTCTAAGTCATCTCTAAAATCATTGTTTATATTAAAATCAAAATCTGACCTTTTTGTCTTATTTTATTGTGTGGATAATGTATATAGTAGTATATCATAAGAGAATTGTGAATAAATTAATCATCTGCCATGGAGTATTTTTCAGTGATCCTATTATCAAGCTGTGATACTTCGGACTTGATTATTTAATGTCAGCCAGTTCACTGAAATAATCAGCTGATTCAAATAGTAGTATTATATTTCTGCGTACAAAATACATAAATAATCATGCATTTCATGGATGTGTGAGATAAATGGGGCACATTTACTTATATCGAATTTGTTGGACAAGAAGGACTGCTAATTGATGAATTTGTTCCTTCATGAAAAGGGTTTGAGGGGCTTACGTCTCTATTGATTTTTTCTTAATTTAATTTACCGGAAATATAAAAATAGTGAAGTATACTATCTATATTTTTTTGCTACCTCTGCCATTGAATATGCATTTATATTTGGTATTAACAAGGTCTATTGTTCACACCTTATATCCTTCAAAAAAGGTGAATTATTCAGAAGGTGACATGCATTATATTTTTCACACAAAATTATTACTACGTGACAACATTAAATAATTCAATATTGTCCACTAGACGTGACTGATTAAGTTTTGCATACGGTCTAATTTAGGCCTCGGAAATTTCTATGGTTTTGATTCAGTTTAGCAATACCTTTTTTTTAAAAATTATTGGTTTGTTTTGCCAATAGCTAGCCAGGTGGTCTCTGCCAATAGCTAGCTGGATGGTCTCTCATTTTATTTTGATTCAACATTAATAATGATTTGTTGTATTTAGTCAATTTCTATTATTGATTGCATGCTTACAATGAAGTTTTGGTTTACGTTGATTGACATTAGAAAGAATCAAATTACAATGACTTTTATACTTCAAAAATTCACGAGTAATATAAAATTTTAATTTACTGAAGTTGACATATTGGCCACCAATAATTATTATAAACATAGTTAATTAATTAAAATTCTATATTTAAAACTTTTCTCGCACATTAAAAAAAAGAAAAAGAAAACGGTAAACAAATTTCCCCGGTTATGAGAGAGAAAAAAGTAATACTAATAGAAACAATGAAACAAATTTGGTAGAGGAAATGAAAAGTAGTAAGAAAATATTTAATATGTTAAATTTTAAATAGGACAAATTTACTTGCTTCAGATTTATTTTGCTAGAGTATTATATAGTATATCAATTTTCTTTTTCAATTTCATAATAGCCTCAATATTTGTTTTAAATATGTATTACTACCTTTTTGAAAAAACAATAGTCTCTCTATATATAAAGAATAGTTTAAATTTAGATATTTGTCTATTGAGTTGTCACGCTAAAATGTAGTAGTACTACAAAAATTGACAATGGCGTCTCATAAAGCCAAATGTCGTTATTGAAATCATCTTTATTTTGGTGCAATGTTTGTTGTCTTATCCAACAAAAAGGGTGAGCTACAAAATCCCACGTTTCGCTTCATCAATCTCTTGATTTCTACTTTCTCCATTTTGGATATTGAAAAGTTGAACTAAATTTTGCTTCAACCACCTGCTTCATTTCAAGCCAGTAACTTTTTCGACCTTATAATTTTGAAATACTACATTAAGAGATATACTATGATAATTATTATAAATAGAAACAAATACAAAAAGAAAAGGACAAAAACCAAAAGAAATCCGTGAGAACTTTTTAATCAGGTTTTTGTGTCCTTTACTACTCATTCCGTCCCCTTATTAATTATCACTATTTCCCATTTCGATCCACCCTTCAATAATTGACACACTTCATTTTTACCATAAATGGTAATTAAGTCTCATATTCCACAAACTCACTTCACTCACATTTTTATTATAAAACCAATATAAAAAAGTGAATCTCATATTCCACAAAATTTTTCAACCAATTTTTTTTTACATTTCTTAAAACCCGTGCCCCAGTCAAAAAACGACAATTAATCGGGGACGGAGGGAGTAATTAACTGATAATGTAAACAAAAATGAGATGAGGAAAAGAATTGTATTTATTGCAATTAAAAGCTTCACTTTCCATATAAACCAACAAAATTAACATGACCCAACCATCAGAAGATAAAATCTTTGTGGAAGCAATCTCTTACATACTCAATCTGCTCATCCAAACCAAGATAACAAAAAGTATAAAAATATTTGGTGAATTAAACAAAAAATGCGAGTAAAAATTGAATCAAGTTGTAGTTTTCATAAAGTAACACACAAATGGAACATATTCACATTAGGCAGATTTAAAGGTAACCAAAACAAAAATGCAAAACAGAAAAAGGGGGAAAACCAAATTAAAAACACCAAATGAGAAATCATAAAACACCACCAAATCAATGATGCTACATTTTGAAACCATTCTCCGAATATTTTCAGGGCTTATATCTAAAACACACAGCCCTGAATTCACAGGAATACACTCAAAATCATGGAAATTATATTTACATCTCCAAACAAAAGTTGGGATTCACACATACATACATATATCATCATCTGCAAATCTTGAAAAAACCCTAAGCAGCAACCATGGCATTGCCCTCCTTAAGCTCAACCTTGTTCTCATCTCTGCTAAATGAGCTCGATTTCGCAGCTCCAACCAACTCGTGCACCTTCTCCTCCTTCGGCAATGAGAGTGGCACCAAGTCTTTCGGTATAAGATCGACCGATGCCAATGCCACGAGCTCCTTCTCCTCCAAACCCTTAGTCGGGCCGAGGGAGCATCGATCCGTTCCATGCTTCGCCAATGCATCCTTGAATTTCTTGATCTGTGCACACAATCACAATCTCAAGTCAAAATCTGCATCAAAACATCACAAATGGCTGCATTTCTTAATCCAATTCAATCGAAGAAATCGCTTACGGTTGCATTGGTGCAGCTGAAGCTGCAGACTTTGCCATCTGCACCTCTATAAAATCTGAAGAAGGGCAATACATGAACGTGGAGGGCATAGCACATGGGCTTGTGTTCTTCATAATTTACAGTGAGAAAAGTGGTATTAGGGTTTGATTCAGCAAGCTGACAGATCTGTTCACACATACATTCAACAAATCAAGGCTAATAAATTAAGAATTGCAAGTAAAAATTCAATCTTGATTTGGATAAAATTTAATAAAACCCCCAAATTTTTACCTTGGGATGCAAAGCTTTACAGCCTCCACAACCAGGAGAGAAGAAGTTAAGAACAACCAATCTATCACCAGCATTTCTCAAATGCTCAACCAATTCCTGAGCTGAATCGATCTCAATCATGTTTGGCTGCAGAGATTTCTCCCACCATTTTTGAGTTTTCCCAAATGAAATAGTAGCTCCTTGTGCCTTTAAAATCAACAAGAAACCACAATTAGAAATTATGAAAGATCAAATTTGACCCCAAAATCAGAACTTGAAAAAGATACTCACATAAACAGGGTCCAAATTTGGGGCTTTGTTGCTCAAATTGCTGAAACCTCTCTGATCTGGGAAATCGAGAGTGTTTCCCCAAATCTCCTTGGAATTAGGGCTCCTAAACTGCAAACCCCCAATTGAAGAGCTAGCCCTAGGAGGAGGAGAACCCTTTTCTCGATTGTTGACGATCAAACTGCTCGACCCAGAAACAGAGAAGCCGCCGGCTGGTAGACACGACATGATTTTTCACCGATTTTAATGAAATCGAAAGCAAAAGCAAATATCATGAAACAAAACAAGTTCCTTTTTTGGATTATTAACCCTCCCTTTTCTTGTTTACAGTCAAGAAAAAATCAACCCAGAAACTTGTGTTCAAACAGACGCCGCAAGGAAAATGAATTCGATTTAGTTTCCTTGTTGTGATTGTTCTCTGATTCACACAGAAAAAAGGTCGGATGAATTGAAAGGGTTTGTGATTTTGTGAATTTGAAGTAACGGAATACAGAGCGTAAAGTGAAAGATTGAGGGAGAAATAGTGCTGAGAGAGAGAGAGAGGTGTGGATAAAGGGAAAAGAGGCAAAGCGAAGGAGGTGGGGTCAAAATATTTATCCGTAGCCCTTATCCAAAAAAAATTCATTTTTTATCTTTGTAATTAATTAATTTCATAATACGATCAAATTTACTGTATTTGATTTCAGTATCTGACTTAGAACACGGTAAATTAATGGTCATGATAGTTAATTGGATACAAAATGCAGATAATTGTTATCCAAAAAAGTATTGAATTTAATTTGCGGATAATATATAATCAAGAAGTGGATAGGAATTAACTTAATTACAGAGACTTTGGTCATGTTTGTGTTTGATAGTTTTGGGAAATTTGGTTGTGAACTAGCTGACCTTATCTAGTTGTAACAAAACATATCATAGGATATAAATGGAAATCAAAATTTGATGAATTTTTTTTCCAGTTAGGATATTAATTATTGAAACAGTTAAATATGTGTCAGATTTGCTAATAAAAATACATTTGTGTGAGAGTATTTGTCTTTTTTAGCGATTTATATATATAGCGACTTGTTTTTGTCGCCGACTACTTTTCTTATTTTATTTATGAGCAATTTTGTTTTTTTTTTTAGTATACATATGAGCACCAAATTGTTAGTTTTCACGATATTTTTGTGTATGTGGTTCTAATAAGCACCAATACCTTTATTTTCTTTTTATTGAAGTAATATTTTTGTGTATGTGGTTCAATGGTTCTAATAAGCACCAATACCTTTATTTTCTTTTTATTGAAGTAATATTTTTGTAGTAATATAATTCACTATGGTAGCACTTTTCGAAATTTATGCCAATTAATCTCTAAATATCAAGATCTACAATTAGAATAATGTGCACAACCTCAATTCTCGATTCAAACAATTGGTGTCATATGATATACTACTACTTACTAGTAATACTATTGCACCTTCAATTTTTTTTTTTTTTTTTATCATCGTTTGGTGATAAGATTACTTAATAATTATTGTATGAATATATCCTTTCCCAGTTTCAAAAGAAAATAAAATCCTTCAAAAAATAGCATTTTGTAGACTATTAATGATTATAGTCACATTTTGTTGAACATAATGATTATAACTACATTATGTACTTTCTCCTATCTTATCGACTTTCGATTATCCATTTATCCAAATTTGGTGTTAACTGTTAAGAGATTATATACGAATCTTATGAGACTTAATGAATGTATGTGCATGTCCAAAAGAAAGAACAAAAGAGAGTAATTATAGAAAGATATTATTATTGGCCATCCATCAAGAAAACATCAAAATAGCATATCCATTTTTTATGAAATGCACTGGTTTCTATGGTCATTATTGATTTATATTTTATATGGTGCCTCATGAATTATGATCTTAGCCTAACTTAACAATTTGTGTCACATAAAATTTGAGGCTGCCCATTTCGTGTACTATTTTGTCTTTTTTTTCCTTTTTCAATTTTGTACGTTAAAAATTTAAGAAAATTGTAGCATTTATTGTATTTTTCTAATAATAAAGTTGCCACTTTTTAGTTGATTTTTCGTGGTTGGTTGTGAATGTCATTGAAATAAATTGCAGTTTTCACTGTGTTGGCTGTGTCTCTTAAATTAGAGAAATTTCGGAATAAGGTCTTAATTTGCTGACCTTTTGAAATTTAGGATTAATTTCGCTGACCTTTCAGAATATAAGATCGAGGCACGCGAATTCTTCGGAAGAAGGGTTTTTTCATTTTTTTTCCTTTTCTTTTTCTTATTATTTCCATCACAAAATATATTAATGGACTAAACTATCCCTCAATAAGATTTGAAACCTCAATTCTAGCATATCTGATAAATCTGAAACGCCAATTCTGGAACCCCAATTCTCTCGGTAGTTGGGTGCTGCTGAAGATTTTACAACTTCACAAGCCTATTTTTGATATACGAGCCCTTCATTAATCAAGCCACTTTATACCAATGGGAATTATTTGTTTTTCCCCAATCACATTATGAATCCATTTTCTAATAAAGAACTGCAACAGATCAATATACAGTTTTCATAAAAAAATGTGGGGATAAAGAAAGAGTTTTTTTGATATTAAGCATTTAATTTGTACGGTGAATAATTTGTTACTCCAACATCTGTTATAATGTTAATCAATTCACCAAAATGAATCTCATTTTCTAGTGCTCTGCCCATCGACAATATCTAGAGCTCCATGTGGTGCGCCTTGCCCAGATTCATCTGTTGGACGACTTGCTGTGTGAAGGAGTTGGAAGATCAGACGTGCAATGCAGCAAATGAGTTGGCAGATAGAAAAGTAATGGATGAAGATTGTGAACAGTTAAAATAGTTATGGATGAAGAGTGTGGCAGCAGTTAGAATAGTCATGGAACACGTTCTTGTTTAGCATAGTATATATGTGTATTCATGTAGGTGGCGTTCGGTTGTCACGACTAATTATCATGAGACTATCCATCTAGGATTAAGTTGTAGGATTATTTTAGTTGAAGGGAGGAAGCTATGACTAATTATCATGAGACAATTCATCTAGGATTAAGTTGTAGGGTTTAATCTTATGAACAAAACATGATACATCTTTAATCATGAGATTTAGTCTTGCCAACCGAACACCCCCAAAATGTAATTCATCACCTTTTGCAAAATATTAAAATCATCCGTATCTTCTCATATCAGAAGCTCTTCTATCATTTCCTAGTATTAATGTTCATACTTTAACATGGCTGTAACCAAGGCTTGTCTTAAACCCATGAATTCTTTCATCATCCTCCCTACTGCTGCCGTATCACCACTGCCGAATTCATCACTTGCTATTTTAAACTGCCGCGGAGTCTCGGTGGCGGTGTATCCTGCTATATTCTCACCGGAAAAACTAGAATATAGCACCCAACTCGTACATGGGTATACGCTAACCTGAATCTCTTCAACAATGATTGCCAGTTGCTCAACTGGATTTTTGGTGGTTCTATCTATATGAATATTAGTGAAAAAATTAAATTTTTTGAATGAAATTCAAACATATGTGGCGAAGTGGTGTGGGAGGAGGATGGGACTGTGGTTTGGTAGTGGAAGTTTCAAAACTGGAGTTTCAAACTATCAAATACGCCAGTATTGGAGTTTCAATTCGTATGGGGTAATTTGGTCCATTAATATATCTTGTAGTATAAATAATAAGAAAAAGAAGAAGAAAAAACAGAAAAAATGAAAAAACCTTTGTTCCGAAGAATTTGCGTGCCTCGGTCTCATATTCTGAAAGGTCAGCGAATGAAGACCCTTATTCCAAAATTTCTCCTTTAAGGTAAATGCAAGTGTGTTTTTTAATATGCGGTAGAAAGGATTTAAAATAAAATGAATTAAAAATGGATAACTTTTATTATAAATTAATTCGGAGGGCTTCATATACAAAAGTTCTTATTTTGTCTAAAATAAATAAAAATTAAATATTTTTATTGAAGTACATAAGTATCCTTAGAATATCCGGTAAAGTAAAATATATATATATAGGATTGTGTTAAAATGACAACACCTCTTAAAGTAACACCATACCACCATTCCTAGCCAATCATTTGTACATGTGGACGAATAATAAGCTGCCATGTGGCAATCATAAAAATCGCTCAAGGGTAATTTTTCGCGGACTGCAATATCAAATACACTAGACTGCAATTTTTCCCGACTGCAATATCCAATACGCTAGACTGCAATCTATAGATTGCAGTCTAGCGTTTATACTATTGCAGTCTAGCATATATAATATTGCAGTCTAGCGTGGTGTCACGGTGTCATTTTAAGAGTGTTGTCATTTTAACGCACCCCTATATATATATATATATATATATATATATATGGGCATGTTAGGGTGCCACAACTCCTTAAAATAACACCATACCACTATTCCTAGCCAATCATTTGTACACGTGGACGAATAATAGGCTGCCACGTGGCAAAAAAAAAAAAAAACTAAAAAAGACGGTCAGCAATTTGTTGGTCTTTATACAACAATATTTTTTGTCCAACAATATCCGACACACTATATAACAATCTATAGATTGTTGTGTAGTGTTTGTAATATTGTTGTGTAGTGTTTATAATATTACTGTATAAGTGGTGTTACGGTGTCATTTTAAGAGGGGTTGTCATTTTAATACAAACCTATATATATATATATAGAGAGAGAGAGTTGTGATCAATGTCGAACCAATTTTAAAGACCGAACTAGAGACCAAATCTGGGCCATTAGATCTAGTTTTTTTGATGAGATGTGCTGCTGTGAAAATTTTTTCGGCTTCATTACAAGCCCATTTTACTTCATTATATAGGTTTATTACTTCATTCTGCACTTCAAATGCTTCTACACATACTTCATTCCAATAATTTATTACATTGTTCCATGTATTTATTAAACCATATTAGCGCCATGGCGTTGGTGATAGATATTGTAGAGAGAAAGAACGGCACGCGCCGGCGAAACCACATTTACGTACTGGAATGAAGTAAAAACCTACTGGAATGAAGTAAAAACCTACTAGAATGAAGTAATATATTCTGGAACGAAGTTAAATCTTCGTAACATGTTAGTATGACTTATTTACCTTCAGATGAATTAAAATAGGCTCGTGATGAAGGCGAAAATAATTTATAAATTTATGTATCTTATCCATAAAAAACTAGATCTAAAAGCCCTAATTTGGTAGAGTTCGATGGTTCGGTCTTTAAGAATGGATTTGTGGATAATGAGACTCTCTATATATATATATATATTTAAAAATTTAAGAATGAGCCTTCTTTTTTTTATGCAAATGTTAGAGGTCAAATTATGTTTTATGCAAATTATCTTAATTTTGTTCGATATCTCCGCATTTATGAAATACCCAGATCAGCGCGATACAATTTCATTGTATTTTATTTTATTTTATGGAAAGTCTAAAATGTCAGAATTAACAGCCACAACTAAATATATTTAATTAAATCCTAGCTTAAAGTTTGATAAAGAGCATAATCAACTATGCAAATGGTATGTCCACAGTCCACATGCTTAAACATGATGATGAGCTGTTCATTGCGTGTTTCAATTAGTATATAACATTCATAGTTCATATTTTTAAGATTTATTCCTTCAACCTAAAGAATTAATTAGAACACTATTATTTGTTCTTTATCTCCATATTAATTTCTTCGATATACTCCTATTATGTGACAAAAAAGTGTCGAGGCTAGGATTCTTCTTTTATTTTTTTATTCTTCTAAAATCATGTAACCATATATTTGTATTTCAAATGAATTGTTGCGAAAAGTCATCGTCAAAGAACTAAATAGTATTCAAGATAAGTTTGATTATAAAAGTTTCGAATTGAACGTGAAAGATTAATTGTTTTCATACACAATTACACACGTCAGGTCACATTTATACCAGCGCAACAGTCATTGAATTGCAACATCCAAAATTTATGTACGAGAACAAATTTATAAATACTGCTACTACATCGTACATCTTTTTCCAAAGATTGTTAGTATTTTCATTTTTGTTGCATATTAACGTCACTATTGACTTAGAATTGAACGAAACAGGGATACGATTTCTGACGAATATTATCAATGGACTAATCAAACCATGTCTCACCATTGGCCATCATATATGAATTATCGACCGACTGGATGATGATAATTTACCGCTAGACTAATCAAAGGACCACATGAAAATTAGAAAATAACGCGAGACATATGAACTAAACCCTAAACCCTAAATCCTGAACTGTTCGGATCACCACATAGGATTAATTTCGCTAAAAATTTTAATTATTGTAAATTTATTGCAATTTTAAAGTTAGTGTGTTTTTTTCAATCACATTTAAAATTCATGATAAAAATATGAATTGACCAAATTTTTCCATTACCCCTATATAATTATGATATGTTTGGGGGGAAAGTGAAACGAATAGTATGCATTTGTGCACATAGTTTTAGAACATACTACTAGTTTGTTTTCAATCAAGACTCGTGACATTCTAAAATCAAAGGTTATGATTTTTTTTTAAAAAAATGGTAAATCTATGGTGTTTTCTAGATGGTACTATGTTATTTGTTGTGGGGTATGAGAAATTCTTGTTATGTGGTTTAAAATTTTAGATCACGTGCAACCTTTTCTTGATGAAATCGTATTGGTTCCTAAAATTTGAAATGTTTGTTCATGTCTCTATGTGTGGTGGTGGAGAAACGGTAATTTGTCTGCATTTGCAATATTTATTTAAATACTATGTCATGTATGAATACAGTACGAAGGATAAAATAATGTAAAGATATGGTGCATAGCCAATTCATTATTTGTCTGATGTATTTTTCGTGAAAATTATTTTTAGTTTTTTTTTAAAAAAAATTATATTACAAACACATAATCTATTAAATGAGTATAACTAATCTGAATTCCACCAACACTTTTATCTGGAGCACATGGAAGATAATTGTAACTATAAAATATTAATGATTAAATTATGTAATATGCTTACTGAAATTATATATTATACACAATACTTTATTATATTACAAAGTATCTTTTGATATTCACATTCCATAGAAATATCATTTTTGTGTTTTTTATTTGGTAGTATGTACTAAAAAAAAATTGTATACTTAGCAAATCATACTTCGTTCCTTTAAATAGGAATAACTTATGCATGCATGTTCTTAGAACAATTACATAGTCATAAAGATGTGAATTGGTACACTCTCCAGTCTCCACCTTATAGAAACAATGGTGTTTATCTCAAACTTATAAAATAATATAGTACCTAATTTCCACATTTTAAGAAATTCTAACTAAAAATCAAATTGAAACTCATCGTCACTAGGTTTTATTTAATTTAAATTTTGATTTTTATGGAAGCAAGATTTCACGTTGCTGAATTTCTTCGAAAACAATGGCACGTAAATGGACTGGACCTTTTAGCTTTGTGCTTGAACTTATTATTTAGACTATAAATTTATGGGCCTAAAGAAAATAGCTGGAATTGTTGGGCTCAAACATGTTTAGGCCCATATAGCATTTTGCTTTTCCATCCACCTTACTAGAATTATCAAATAGGAGTAGTACTCTAATCATCTTTAATTACATGGAAATTGGAATACAAACAAATAAAAGTAACACAAATAATATCAGTTGTTAGGGATCTTGGTATAGTTCAAAACTTCAATCCTTGAAAATAAATAAGCAATTGACCTATAAGAAGCTAAAATGTTGGATAACTTTTCACAGACTATAATATTGAGATAAACAGCATTGTTTCTATAAGGTGGAGACTGGAGAGTGTACCCAATTTAAACTTAAGCGTTATTTGATATTAAAAAAAAATACATTTCCCCATTTATTTACATGAGTTAGCACTTATACACATGAAGTGGAGAAATGTATGTACTATTATAACACTAAAAAATGAATCAAAACACTGAAAGAAAGCTCGAATAAATTATGGTAGTTAAGCTCGAACATGATCAAATTTGAAAAAAAGTGTTTGACTAATAATTTCCATTCCACGTCACGATATATTTTTTTGGGGCACCTTAAAACATAAGTTAATACTGTAATTTTAAGAGGTAAATATACTTGATAAGTTGGAACATAAGTAATTCAACATAATCTGCAGAATAAACTTTACAAATTGCAATATATTAGTAGGTGCTTATGTATTACTATAAACTTAATTTAATAGAAGAATTAGTTAAGAAGCTCTTATTTCTTGCCAGCTTCTTCCAATTCTCTTAAACCACCAACCTTTTGTTCGATCTCTTCAATCAACTCTTCCTTCCACAGCTCTGCTCTTGCAGATTCCTCTATATCTTCTTGCTGCCAAATTAATCATTCATTTTTTATTTTCTCAAATTTATATATTACCACAACCATTTTTATTTAATATAGACCTAATTGTTGGAAATTATACAATATTTATCCAAAATTAGTACCTTCTCATAAATCCAATGGCCAGTTCCATCTCCTCCATCACCTCTGTATCCTTCTGAATCGTAGAATGGATCCTAAACCACAAACCATATAATAATAAAACAAAGTTACTTTTAGGGTAAGTTTGGTACACGGAATTAGATTGGAATTGGAATTGAATTGGAACTAGAATTCTACGGAATTGAATTTGAAAGAATTGAATTAATTCCAAATCCTTTGTTCCGTAAATTGATATAATTGATATGAAGTTGAATTCAAAGAAATTATGCAATGTGTGTATGTGCGTGTGTGTGTGTGTGAAGGTGTGTGGGCAGGTGTGGGTTGTGTGTGTGCAAGGGTGTGTTTTGTGTGTATATGTGTGTGTGCGCGCGTGCAGGTATGTGTATGGGTGTGTGTGTGTGTGCATGTCTGTGTGTATGTGTGTGTGCGTGCAACTGTGTGAATGTGTGTGTGTGTTGTGTGCGTGCAGCTGTGTGAATGTGTGTGCGTGTGTGTACAAATGTGCGTGTGATAGTGCAATTTTATTATTATTTGAAATTTAAAATTCCAATAATTTTCATATGGAATTCAAATTGTGGAATTGAAATTGAATTTTAATTCCAAATCCAAACATTTTGTTCAACCAAACGTTAGATTTGGAATTAGGGGCTCCAATTCCAAATCCGCATGCCCAATTTAATGATACCGAACAAGCCTAACTCAAAACTGCCTATAATTTCCACAGAAATATTAAAAAAAGGGACAATAAACTAAGTGGTAATATCACCTTAGTGGAGCCAAAGAAACAGCACCCCCACACAGTGAACATTATGTAGAAGGTATCTATACACAACAAACAATAGTATCATGAACAATGACTCATTTTAATGAACATAGAAAATAGAATATCTCATTTGCCAAAAACAAAGATCTTATTAACCAACTCACAAACATTCTTAATGGCTTGATCGCTGAGATGCCAAATAGACTTGTGGGTGATGAGATCTCTTTGTCCTTCCGCGTGTTCAACCATAACAGCCATCAACGGCCAGTCGGGCAACGCGTTTGCTCGAACTAAGCACCTTCTTCTCCCACCTTCAATCTATTGTCACGGGATGTTTACTTTTTGCGATAAAATAATCTATCAATAAGCAAGCAAATCGGCCTAATATCGACTGTAATCAAATGTTAAAGTAATTAATTACCTTGTGAAACCTTGAACTTGAGCATTGCTTAACCTAAATCAAGAAGATTATAGAAATAACTCATAATATCATCAAAGAAAAAGTAAATGGCTGCAAAAATGAGGCATGTGATGTATGCTTACTGGTTTAGAAAGTGAGCTGAATTCGGCCTTCGTTGTTTGAAGAGAACTCTGTTTGATGCAAGGCTGCAGAAGTGTTAGGGAAGTGAGTGTTTCAGCCATGTTTTCCTACAATTGAAAACTGAGATGTTTATTTTCATTTACATTTATTGTTTGGTTATAAAGAAATGGATAAGGCTACCATTTATATCCACCTCTGAATTTGTAAGCACCATGACAAAGTTGGGCTTACTGGATATTTGTTTCTTCTTGTGTCGGAATTGGCGGTATTGCCCTTATAGTTCAAATCTTGGAATTCTTGTGTACAACTTCCATATTTTACTCTCAATAGTCAAGAATCAAACAAGAGTTTAACAATTTAATTTCAAGAAAACTCACTCATCTCAATTCCTAACCATCACAAAATGTAATATACCCATGAGACCTAGCTTCCCTAGTGATATCATCAAGAACATCATATATCAAACTAGCCATCTCATGAGATCTATCGCCAGCCATAAACTCATACACACTCCCTTCAATCTGAATCCAGCTCCGCCCGGGAGGCTTCCTTGTTTTCTCTTCGAGCATTTTCCTCCTCACGGCCACCACATCCTCCCACTTCTCAGCCGCAGCATACACATTCGAAAGCAGCACAAAGTATCCAGCTGCCTTATCCGCTTCAAGCCCCTCGGTCAGCAGCTCTGTCACATCAGAGGCAAGCTCGACACTCTTGTGTATCCGGCAACCTCCAAGAAGGGCGCCCCACACGACGTCATTAGGCTTCATAGGCATGGACCTCACTATCTCATGAGCCTCATCAAGCAATCCAGCACGGCTTAGCAGATCAACCATGCACCCGAAGTGCTCGATCCTTGGCTTGATCCCCCAGTCTTCGACCATGCTCTTGAAGTAATGGCGCCCCTTGTCGACATAGCCAGCATGGCTGCAGGCACATAAGACACCTAGGAACGTGATCTCATCTGGCCTAGCATCTCTAGACCGAGCGTTCTGCATCCATTCAAACACTGCGAGAGCCTCATTGCCATAACCGTGTTTAGCAAAGCCAGTGATCATACTAGTCCAAGAAACGGCCGTCCTCTGCTCCATCCCTTTGAAAACAGCAAATGCTGCATCGATTTCACCACAGCTTGCATACATATAAACCAATGAATTCTTCAATGTGACAAGAACTGGCTTCTTGGAGTAAGTGAAATGCTCGAAAACATAAGAGTGAATCCATTTCCCTAAATGAAGATCACCCAATTCAGCACAAGCAGAGAGCACTGCAACCAAAGTCACCTGATCAAACTCAACATTTTCCCTCTGCATCTCGCGGAATAATGCTAAGGCTTCCTTTGATCTCCCATTTTGCGCGCATCCAGCAATCATTGTAGTCCACGATACCACATTCCTCTCTGGCATATCATCAAAGATCGCCATCGCCCCATTGACATCTCCACACCTAAAACTCCCCAAAAGCAAGGAATTCCAAGTGACAATGCTCCTTAGAGACATTTCATCGAATACTTTCTTTGCTTTACCAACTCCCTCTGTTCCTCCTCCACCATTCTTGACATAAAAATCAACCAAACTGCTCTGAACGTATAGATTCGAGCTAAATCCGCTCTTCAACACCTTCCCGTGCACCTGCATTCCCTCCCCCAGCAGTCCCCCTTTCGCGCAGCCGTTCACAACAAATGTATAGGTGTGCTCATCGGGTGGCGGTGAAGAACGCCGCCCCATGTCGTTGAAAAGCTCCACCGACCTACGGGGGCTTCCATTAAGCTGATAGCCGCGGATGATTTGGTTCCAGAGCGCGGAACTGGGGCTCGGCATTTGGTCGAACAGTTGGTGGGCGATTGGGAAATTGTTGAAGGTTGTGTAGAGGGCCAATAACTTGACGAGAAGGAAGTTTTTGTGGGTGAATCCATTGGTGGTGATGTGCGCATGGATTTGAGCGAGATGTTTGATCGATTTGCAGCAGTTGTGCAGCAGGTAAAAGAGGTGCTGTTGCAGTGGCCTTAAGGTCGGTGGGAGGCTTTCTTCAGCAATCATGCATACTTTCTTTGCTAACAATTGGGGATTTCAGTTTTAGGGCAAAATCAATTTCAGTCATTAAAATAAAGAGAAAATTAGGGACTAGTATTAGTATGAATTAATTTTTGTATTATTTCGAAAACCACATTATAAAATTGACAATTAAGTTTATTGGGTTAATTACGAATTTACAAACTGAAATCATGATTTTTCATGTAATACTGCAAATTTATTGGGTTTAAGTTTTAATTTTACTCTTTGGGCTTAGGCTCCATACCATGTAGCCCCAATTTAATTTTGGGGGTCTATTGTGGCCCAGGTATTTCCAAAAAATTTTACCATAGAATTTTTCAACAAGATTTTCAATTTTTTTTATTCTCTTCATTTACCATGGCATTATACGACTATTGGCTCTGATGTTTTTATTCTTTTAATTCATGATTTTTTGTAAAAGAAATCGAAATTAGTTAATTTCGTTATTTGTCTATCAATTATTGAGTTTACATGCGCACAGTCGCTGGAAAAAAAATATACCAATAGTCCCTAAATTAAGAATATAGTAGTACTATATTAAGTTAATAATGCTTGAAGTTTTCTTTTTCTTTTTCTTTTTCATTCATTTTTTTTAATGTAAAATGAATCTCAAGTCCGGAGAGCTAGAATTTTTCTCATACCACTAACTACACGGCTCACAGTTTTACTGTATTAATATAGTGAATTTTGTCCTACTTGATGTGTTGCTGGAGATTCAATTACAGTCGCATCATAAACACATTAAAGGACCTTTCGAACATAAAGACAATTTAGAGATAAGCGGAAAATTAATGTGATTCCAGCCATTGCTTTCCTCTTATATGGTTTTGTCTAAACATGCCTCATTCCTAGGCTAAGCTTAGGGGCATGAGTGTTCTCCTATCCTAGACTCGATTTTCAACTTAATTAGTACTCACTTCGTCTCATAAAAAATGACACACTTTTTTCACGCTCGTTTTAGAAAAATGATATAAATAGTTAAAGCGGAGAAAAAGTAAGTAATAGAGAGATTCTCCACTTTAAATATTTATCATTATTTTTCAAAACGAGTGTAAAAAAAGGACATATTTTATGGGATGGAGGGAGTTGTATTTGTCTTTTATTATGAGTATATTTGTTTAGATTGATGCACAAGGCCTCGAAATCATGCTATTCGTTATAGCCTACTTTTTGGCACGGCGTTCCCGTGCACAAAAGATTCTTTTGGGCTTACGTTTTAATTTTATACTTTTGGGAGTCCAAAAGTATAAAATTAAAACGTAAGCCCAAAAGAATCTTTTGTGCACGAGAACGCCGTGCCAAAAAGTAGGCTCCAAAGGCTGCCAAATCGTGCGGTTGAGCAGTTATCGGGTCAACCCATTATCGACCCACCCCAATAAGGTTAAATCCAACCCAACCTGAAATCATCGGGTCCTAACTCAACGGGTTCGTGTCGATTCGGGCGGGTTATCATATATAAAATAAAGTCAGCCTTTTGATACTATACAATATAGCTTGACAGGCACGATAATGACTATAACATGATATTACACGATAAAATAAGATATTACGAAATTAAAATAATTATTTTCTTGAATCAAAATAATGAAATTAAAGTATAATATTAAAGTATAGTAATATTAAACCTAAATAATTAAATTAAATAATTAAAATAATTACTTTTTTTATAAAATTAAAGTAAATATTTTTTTATTTTATAAAAAATTAATTACTATTTTTAAAATTAATCATATTAAAGTATAATATTTTTTTAGTCAATTAAAATTAAATAAAATATTTTTTAATTAAAAAAAATAAAATTAAAGTTTAATATTTTTTAAATTAATAAAATTAATTAAAATAATTTTTAACAGATAACCCAAACCCAACCCAACCCAACCCGTTATCTTCGAGTTCTTATTGGATCGACCTTATAGGGACCCAAATCCTGAACGTGTGTGTTCATGTCGAACTTCGTGTGAGTTCGTGTGGGTTAATCGTATTAACAGCCCTCCATGTCAGGTAGCCCCAATTCTGAATTTCGGGGCTCTTTTGTGGCCCAGGTATTTCGAAAGATTTTTACTAAGATAATTTTTAACAAGATTTGAGTATATCCTACTATTCTGCTTAGGTTTCAATTTTTTTATTCGCTTCATTTTTACCATCATTTTATTCGACTATTGACTCTAATGTTTAATATATTATTCTTTTAGTTATGATTTTTTTTAATAAAAATTGAAATTAGTTATTTCGTTATTTGTCCGTCAATAAAGTTTGCATGCACACGGTCTTGAAAAAAAATTCCAAATAGTTCCTAAGTTATGAGTATATTAAGTTAATAACGCTTCAAGTTTTTTTTTTTTTTTTCTTCATTTCATTCATTTTTTTTTTATGTAAAATGAATCTCAGCTATTTTGAAAATTTTCTCATACCACTAACTATATACCACTGACTACATGACTTACAGTTTTTCTGCATTAATATAGTGAGTTTTGTCCTACTTGATGCATCGTTGGAGATTCAATTACATCGCATCATAAGAAAATTAAAGGACCTTTCGAACATAACGACAATTTGGTGATAAGCGGAAAATTAGTGTGATTCCAGCCATTGCTTTCCTCTCATATGGTTTTTTCCGCACATGCCTCATTCCTAGGCTAAGCTTTGGCGCATGAGTGTCCTCCTATCCTAGGCTCGATTTTCAACTTATTTAGTAGTATTTGTCATTTATTATGAGTATATTTATTAGATTGATGTGCAAGGCCTCAGAATCACGATATTCGTCATGACCTGCTGTTCGGGCACGATGTTCTCGTGCACAAAAGATTCTCGGTGGAGGCCATCGCGCAGGCTCACTGTTTTAGAAAAGTGGCTCTAGTATGAATGCATACCAATTTATAATTAAACATGGAGTAAAATAATTGATATTGTTTCGTTTTATTGTATCGAAATTTGACCATCACACATTCAAATTCATATATGTTCCATATGGACTCTTCCTTAGACCCAAGGTTTTGAACTAATTCTTTACACATTTTTGTTGCGATTCAATTGTTTGATTGAAGCTAGAATGACTCAATGAGAATTTTTATTTCAGGACCAAGTTTAGGAATCAATAATAAACTTTACTCAATCATAAATTAAGATGACGAAAAAGTACCCTTGCACCATAACCATGGTCCATGACTCAACTAAGAATTTTGGAATCACATTATTTATGTTTGGCCTGAAAAGGATTTATCCAACATGATTCTCCAATTTCAAAAACTATAATTTGGTATGTTTGACAAGGTCAGGATCAAAATATTATACTATATTGATTCAAGTCCCTTAATTTCTATCAAATAAGTTGACTTTGGATTATATTTTCTCTTTAATATATCCCACGAGCCATGTTGTTATGAATTCAATATGATACCATATTATTATATTAGTAATATCTATCCTTCATATAGAATCACTATATTATAATCAGAAAACTAACTCTAGTTAAAGAATGTAAGTACCAGAAGAAAGATCCAAATTTCGTTCCTTAAAAAAAAGTATTTATCATATAAAAAGACCGAATAAAATAATGAAAGTAGATATATTAAACACCAACTGAATCAGAGTTCAACTCTACCAATTCATAATTATACTCTACCAACAAAAAAAAAACATATAAAACTCAAATAACCATGGTTGTAATATATTGAAGTCGCTTTTAATAATGACTTTCACACTTCCTATGTACATACAATCATTCCCTAATGATTCTAATGTCATAAGAAAAAACAAAAATCAAAATACAATAAGTGTGCACTAATTTGCACACACATTTTTACCCTAGTGACTCCAAACACATCAAAATCTTCTACTGTAGAAATAAAAAGAATTCATAGACCATCACAAAAGGAGTAGTAATCTCCCGAGGAATAGAAATCAGGGAAGGTGAAGCCATCATCACTTTGGCCAAGTGCAAACTCAGATTTGGGCAACAATGAAGAAAATTCCCCATTATTTGGGAGAATGGGATTGTTGCTGCTGTTGTTGGAGAAGCAGTGCACGTGCTCCTTCCCCGGTTCGGGCTTCATCGAATCGGCCATTGCTGGAGCTCTCGTCATCTCGGAAATGTTGACTTTCTTCCCTCCCTTTGCCTTCTGAAACACTCTGCTGATCACAAATTCAGTCTGATACACAAGGACTTTATCAGTATGCGATACTCTCGTCCAAGAGCGCTTAACTTGAAAAGAATCTTACCTTGGCGCACGCGGGTAGCTTGAAGCTCTCGTCCAATCGGAACTCGTGCGCGACCCAGTTTGACTTCACCCCCTTAGGGGCTCTCCCCTGGTAGAAAACCAAGGTTTTCTTCATCCCGACCACCTTTTCTCCTCGGAGAATTTCCCGGTCTTTTCCGGTGGCTTTCCAGTAGCCGGCGGGGGTGGCTCGGTTCGCCCGCATCCCGGTCGGGTACTTCAAATCTCTAACGCAGAAGAAGTACCATTCCTTCTCCCCCGTTTTCGCTTTCCCTGCGCCAAATTCACATCTCCAAATCAGTCAAAATCCAGTACCATTACAAAAATCGACAGAATAGATATACTCACAAGGCAGGTCCCACGGCTCGACTTTGTTAATGTCGACGTCGGTAATTGCGTAGCAGGAGAAGAGAGGATTCAGAGCCTTCTTCGACAAGTAGTGAGTGATGAGCTCTTCGTCGCTGGGATGGAATCGGAAACCAGCAGGCATGTCTATGTGATGATTGTCGCCGTAATCTCCAAATTCGAAATTAATCGGTGATGTCAACATGTTTGCAAGCTGCGGATGGTGGAATAAAGAAGAAAGAAGAAGAAGAAACAGAGTTTTGATGGAATTTCCAAATTCGGCAAACAAATGATATTTGGGAGAATTTAGGGGAAAACAGAAATGAAGAAGAAATGGGAAATTTTTGGGTGTGAAAGGTGATGGGGAGATGGACCATTAAATAGGAGAAGAGAGGGGTGAGAGAAACGTGATACCAAAGAATATGAATGGAGGTTATTTTGGGGAGTTCATTGTTGTTGTCCATGCTTTCTCTTTATTTGACCTTGTACATCTCATCTCAGGAAGGGTATAATGGTCAAGCACATTGATGGCAGATATATTCAGGTCCAGTGTATTTTTGCACGGGGTTATTCTCTTGTACGCGCTTCTATTTGTGAACGTCCCAAAAATTGCATTTAACAAGCTAGAATAACACTTAATTACTCTTTTTAAAACTTAATTTTCTCAATTAGTGATTGAAATCCTGAGTTAATGGTCGTGCGTGGCGAGAACGCGCGCCTACGGAAGTATTATTCTTTTTTAAGTTTGTTGGCGAGAATTTGTCGATTATTGAAAGTTTGTTATTTGGCGTAAATTTTCTTTTCCTCTTTTATAAAAGTGTCGGAGTAGTAAGTTCGGATACAGAGTATAGTTGACCAATTTAATAAATTGTTTTTAAAATTACATAATTTTAAATTTAATTGAATGGACGCGCTTTCGCTCTTAAATATTCCCTCTGTCCCAAGATAGTTGAGTCGTATTCTTTTTTTGTTTGTCCCAAAGTAGTTGAGTAAGGGCTGACAATTTTTGATCTGACACGAATCCGCACGAAGTTAACCCGACACGAATGCGCACGTTTAGGATTTGGGTCCATATAGGGCCGATCCAATAAGAACCCGAAATTTTTGGGTTGGGTTGGATCGGATTGGGTTACACGTTAAAATACAAATAATTATTTTTATTAATTAAAAAAATAATATTTTTATTAATTAATACTATTATTAATTATTTTTTATAATAAAAAAATATTACTGCACACTTAAATTTTATTAAAAAATAATTATTTTAACTTTATTATTTAGATTTAATTTTAATATACATTAATTTATACTTTAATTTAATTATTTGGATTTAAAAATTATTTTAATTAATTATTTTAATTTTGTAATATCTTATTTTATCATGTAATATCAAATTTTAATTGTATAATATCATGTTTCGGTCGTTATCATGTAGTGTTAAGCTATATTGTATATTAACTTACTATCATTAAAAGATGACCAATATTTTTTTGGATGACACAAAATCCGCACGAATCCGAAATGAATCTGTTGGGTTGGGACCCGATAAGAACACGATGATTTTGGGTTGGGTTGGATCGTTATCCGCACGATTTGTTAGCCCTTTATTTTATTTTTTTTTGGCAAAAGCTCCATCTTCTCTCATACTCCGCACGATCTGTCGGAGTACTTTACTTTCTCTTCCATTCTCTTACTCTATTCTCTCTCCTTTAATTTTAACACCTCAATTTCTTAATTCTCTTGTCCAAAAAATGTCTCAACTACTTTGGGACGGATGGAGTATTAGATTTAGAAGAGCGACGCGTGTTCTAACGAAAGTAATTGTATTTGCCGTGAATGAAATAAAGGAAAATTGCCTTAAAGACTGTGTTGCAAAACGACTTATAAGTTGAATTGTGGTTGTAGCCTCTTGCCGCCCTTTTGTGTAACCGGATGTAGCCGGTCACGATCTTTTTCTTTGATGTTATGGTGTATTTTTCAGTCATTTGTACTTATAAAAGATTATATTTTAAATTGCTGGTATTTTTCCCTAAGTAAATTTAAATAAATTTAGCTCATTTATAAATTTAGTTAGAAATTATGCATATCGGATATTTAAATTTATAAAAAGCTTTTTGTTAAATTCTCATCACTCCGCTTAAAGTCTTAAACTATATTAGTTGAGCAAACTCCTTCAAGAAAAAGAAAATGAATTAATTGAATAGTCATATTGTATTGCATAAATTAATTATTATTAGCTGCAATCCCCCTCCCTCTTTAGTTGAGGTTTATATATATCACTAGTTATTATTATGTCGATTAATCTACGACGAGAAAAGGTTTATTTGCTTGACTACAAATCTACAATTAAGGATGATGGTTTGAAAATAATTACATAGGAGCATTTTCGACCAAGAACAGTTCAAAGTTGTATTTATGACTAATAACTGAGGTTAATGGTTCATTGAATCATGTGCTAGTTACCAAAATAGCCTCAGAACAACCTTTGTATGTAAAAACAGCTGTCCGAATATAGCACAAAAGTGGATTTATATGTAGCTGGAGTCCCATTTATCCAGTTGAAAAGACCATTTAACCCTTTAATACATATTTTGCTGCTTAATTAGAAAAGAGAATTGGATTATGACACTATGAAATGATAGATAGAGATTGGCGCAAAATCTCCACGCTGTCGAGTTTAAGAGATGACACGTGTACACCACAAATCATTAGATAATTTATATAGAAATAAAATGTTTGTTTCATAGTAGTAATATTTATGGAATCGTCCAAAGCTTTAAAGTGATAGTGATTTGTGATTTTGAAATTAAGAAATTGTACGCCTGCGATGCTAATAATCGCTGTGATGCTGATAAAAAGAAGTTCGTGAAAATGAAATGATGATATGCTAGAATATTGTATAGTGATAATTAATTATTGATAAATGATGGTTTGTCAATACTATATAAAACTATTGATTAATTTTGAGAGATTTGGCTTTTACCACTCATTGCCCAAAATCCATGTTTTTAATTTGGTGATAAAACTTTTTTGTTTTGTTATCAAATATCCGCATTCAAACAGAGATGGTATACATATAAAATGAAATTATGAAAAGTAGTATTGTGAATTGATTTAAAATGACACCTCAGCGACACTAAACAATGTGACTTTATGTAATATGAATATTTAGAAATCAAACTTCACTATTCTCTCGTATTATATTTTAAACCATAGTTAATTTTTTAATCTTGTTGGGTTATTCATTTGATCGATCTCACCTTTTTGGTACCAAAAGTTTTTCTGGCCGGTGATGTATTTCCTACTTTGTATTCATTTTTCTAAAAAGGGGAATAGTTTGTGTATATTTAATTATTTACTTTGGTACATATGGCTCTTTATTTTTATTAATTTCCCTACGTCTCTAATTTATTTCATTTTTCTCCATTCTTATATTTTCTTTTTCCTCACCACGATTCTTCTTCTTGCATTAACGCCATTGTTACCTCCTCCACTTTTAACTGAAAGTTAAATTAATAAAATCACCATTTCCCAGCCTCTTACTCATGATATGATATGAAAAACAACATAGGTTTGAAATTACATTTGATTTTAATGTACCATGCTGGAAATAATGTTACGAGAGGATCCATATAATATAAAGTTTGCCAATCTTAAATAATGGAGTAATATATACCTATTATTAAAGAGGGAGTTTTTAATTTGTAAAGCAAATGGGTTAATGACAATTTTGTGATAAAATGCTAATTAATGGTCGGTCAAATAACAGTGATTGAAATAAATTAAAATCAACAGATTATATTTTCCAGCAAATCTTTAAAATGTACTCCTAATTGAGTAAAATTAAGCAAAAAATTATAACAACTAACTACTTAAAAATCGGCTAGTAATTATATTGTTATGTAAGCAAAAAAAGGAAGTAATGGCTATTTATTTAAGCCGTAGAAGATTTTGGTGTTATACATATATATTTGTACTCCCTCCTTTCAGTTTTTACAAACTAAATAAAATTGTTTTCTTTTCAAAATTTTAATTAAAAAAAGAAACTTTGTGAGTATAAAATATATTGTATTCCTTGAAAAACATTGTGCTATCAAAGTTACACCTATTTTCCTCGAATATTCCCTGATCTGTTTCGTATGTTTCCCACAACAAATCATCCATGTTAAGCAAACGACGCGTATTAGATTCAAATACTTAATCACACTAATAATTAATCAAATATAATTAATCTAATCCAAAGTGGTCAATGTTTGGTATCTAACACACAAATTATCACCAAAATGAAATTGACAGTGCCGCCACAAACGATATCAATCCAAATCAAGATCACGCCACTTTTCAATTGGCCATTATTTTGCATCAAAATAAGAAGCATTCAACTCAACCATGATTAAGTTAATTAACACAAGGGTTGACTACTAATTGTGGATTAGGGAGACCTGGCAATGATGGCCCTACGTTTTGTTTTAAAAATGTAACATAAAGAGAGAGATATGCACACGTGGCGGAAACACCTTAGCCTATTGGTTGAATTACGAGCTTTAATAATTTATACTCAGTAGCTGCTAGAAACAGAATCAGGTGATGTCAAGATAATTCATTTTTGATTTGCTTTTCAGACAATTATTCAAAGGGATTATCGAAATGATTGACCAATTTTAGGTGCCTGACTTTTGGAATGATTAAATAACTAGGACTTAGGAGCATTAATTCTATCTGTTTTGATTTATTAATGTTCGACATGAGACGTTCAACTTTTAAGTTTGAAATTTGGATTGCTAAAATTTGACATAAAATGAAAGAAATTATGAAGTATGGCAATTCATTCAAAGACACCAACCGATTGATCATTAATTATGTTTCATCGAAGTTGAGTGACTCGAGTCGAATATCTTTTGGTCCGTTATTGTAGTTGGGTCATTTGCATCGGTAAAAATTAACAAATTTAATTTGTCTTGTTTTATAATCTTATTTTCTTTATTTTTTCTTTAATTATATAATGTCTCATACTGTATTATCTATAAATTTACTTCACTAAACACTGTGTTTTACAAATGTTTGCGTTGCATAGTTTCAATTAAGAAGATTCGGATCAAGACTAATTTCCAAATAGTACCAACATACCCCAACAGTATTATATTACTACCAATTATGATTTCTAATACTTTAATCCATTTGAAATTTAATGTGTGATCCATAATTTCTATCTAAAGATTAAGTTCCAAAGGTTTAGGAATAAGGAATTCGAATTAGTTAAGGGATTTATGAGTAAATTAATGGGTTAGGCAGTAAATATATGTTTGGACCCAAATATTAAGGCCGTCTTACAAATCTAAAACTGTTTTTGTGTCACATCTCTCAAGTATCCGTCAACTCTTCATCACATTGTTTTACAATATCAATATTCTATAAGAAGATTTTTTAATTCTGATTAAATTCGAATCCACTCGATTAAGGCTGTAGATTACTGGCATTGATCTTCCACAACCACATCAGTGATTGTCACCAACTCTTATATATAAAGTATAAGCTATAATTTGTAAGAAATATATTTCAACTCTCATCTAGTATCATGTTGCATGTCACAAATATAACTAGATTGGTAGGTAATTTAATATTGGTTTAATAAATATTATTGCCTATAATAGCAAGTGACTGTGTGAGGTCAGACCATACGTGGCCTTTTGAGAAATAAGAAATACTATATGTAACTCTCCATTCTTTTAGGAGATGTATGGATGGCAAGTAGCCACATATTATATAGCCTACCAAATTTATATAAAGATTTGACTTGAGAATTAGTATATGTTTATAAAGTTGTCCTGCTTACATTTCTTTCACTTATATATTTAATTAGGAAAACACTAATGTATATGTGGTTTAGTTCATCATCAACTATGTATCGATCGCCTTAAGATTTTTTTTTTATAAAATATGGATTTGTACTATTAAAATTTTTAATTATGAAAAAGTGAAGTATTGATATGTAGTACTATTAAACTGAGGATATA
This sequence comes from Salvia hispanica, assembly GCF_029641045.1. NCBI lineage: Eukaryota > Viridiplantae > Streptophyta > Magnoliopsida > Lamiales > Lamiaceae > Salvia > Salvia hispanica. Next base: position 45,394,649 of record NC_142696.1, read on the forward strand.
TGATTTTATAGGTAGATATACAAATTTAAAACATTTAATTATTAATTCTTAAAACAATACCTTATGATATTAATAGACATGTCACGTACGAGTGGTGAGAAACATGTGTTTTGTTTATTACATAGTGTGTATATAATGATAAGTGTGAGACAAAATCAAATTAGAATACGTTTGATACCATTTATTTCATTATTCTGTGAGTTATTATGCTTGATTGGTTATTTTGGTGGGGTTTCAGAGAACTAAGGGAAAAAATGAATAATAAAGGTTTGAGTTCGACTTTATACGAATTCGAAGACACAATTAATTAAGTCACACAACAAATGAAAAAATTACACTGAACTTCCACTTAGACAATCAATTTCGGCTTAACAAATATAACGTCGACCTCATTTTTTGGATAACTAATAGTAGTATATTTATATACATCTATATTGAAGAGTAATTACTATTACAAATATGTGATAGTAGTACTATAATTTATGATCATGGACATCTTCTCACTGTGGACCTGGGCCTTAAACTTACATTTCAAAATCCCATTTAGCCCAAAATTTATAGCATAACCCAAAATAAAGAGAGAACAAAAATAAAATAAAATAAATTGGCCCATGCAGGTTTCGAACCTGCGACCTTGGCGTTATTAGCACCACGCTCTAACCAACTGAGCTAATGGGCCACTTACAAATATACCATTGATTAATAGATATTTTGCTTCCAACATATAAACTCACTATGCTTATAAACACACCATGGTATTATTTAGTGGTAGTTGGGGAAAACAATATTTTGAAAACTTTTAGGACAGATTACCCTGCTTAAGAGCTCTGATTCTTGCATCACATTCTGGGTATGACAAAACTGCAATAACCACCTCCACCACTTAAGTTTAGGATTCTATTTGTGATACAATGGAATTTCGTCTTTGGTAAAAATAGATATTGTCAATGTCATATACTGATATCCATCTCAATTTGTCTTCCCTATCCCTTTTGTTAGAGAAGCTTGCAAAACTCAAAGTGAAGAAGCATGCAACATTCAGTTGGATGAAAGTTCAGCTGTTGTGAGTCACGTGAGCAAAGTTGGAACACGAGAAGAAGCCAAGATAGCAGCCAAGATTGTACATTTGCCAGCTATTAATGATCAAGGAGTTGCTGGGAATTTGCCCAACAAAAGTGAGGACCACAAGAGTACTTGGAGAGACATAGTTGTTAGAGGATTGATAAAGAAGAGTGTTTAGCAATTGAAACTAAAAATATAACGTATGACTGTCCCACATCGGTGCCAAGAGAAAACTGAAACTAGTATATAAATCTCATGGGCCCTCCTCCTATCACCAATTGGTTTTAGGATGGAACCCATGGATTTCTATCATGGTATCAGAGCGGGTCGCCGACTGTGGGTCAAATTTAACTGACCCAGCAGTATATCTGGGCCGAAACCAAAAAAATGACTGATCGAGCAGTATATCTGGACTTAAAAATTTGGGCCAAATGGTCCAACAGATCGAAAAAAAATTGGACCGATTGTCCAATCGATTAGAAAAAAGTCCAACCCCTCCAAGATTCACCTTGAAGGGTTTGAGGGAGGGTGTTGGCAATTGAAACTAAAAATATAACATATGACTGTCCCACATCGGTGCCAAGAGAAAACTGAAACTAGTATATAAATCTCATGGGCCCTCCTCCTATCACCAATTGATTTTAGGATGGAACCCATGGATTTCTATCAGCATTTTCTGTTATGTTTATTGAATGTAATCAGATTGTACAAAGATTAAGGAAGTGTTTTAGATCCTTCCTTGTCTTGCTATAAGTTTGTAATGTGTGCAATACAATTATCATCAATGAAACAGTATTCAGTCTTTCTATCAAATTCAAGCTAAACTCTCTTCATGTCTTTCTTCATTTTCTTTCATAGTATCAGAGCAGGATCTTAGTGATCCTGTCTCTCCTACCCCTTGGTTATCACTGTAACTTCCACAAAATGACAGAATCAAACGATTCAAATGCCCCTACCTTTGGCAGCTTTACCTCTTTATTCTCAACTGCCTTTCTATCTCAATGAAACTAACTGATGGAAATTTCTTAGTTTAGGTGCAACAAGTAGATGTTGCAGTGTATGGGTATGGTCTTGAGTCATTTCTCACTGGAGAAACCAACCCACCACCATAGATGATACCCGATCCAGCTGCAGGATCTTTGGTAATGAATCCAACATTCATAGCTTGGTAGAGGCAGGATAGGAGAGTAGCAGGATGGCTGCTATCTTCATTGTCTGATGGAGCTCTTTCACTCGTGGTTGGTCTGAAATCTGCAAGGGATATCCGGGGAGCGCTGGAGACTAACTTTGCCAGCCGCTCAACTGCCAAAGTGATGCAATACAGGCAGCAAATGCAAAGCCTCAGAAAGGAGGCACTTCCCATGAGTGAGTACCTGGGTAAAATGAGAAATTACTTTGATCTTCTTGGCTCAATTGGTTGCAGGGTACCTGATGGAGAACAAATCTTGCACATCCTTGGAGGTTTGGGTCAGGATTATGATCCTCCAGTTTGTGCAGTGACCTCAAGGACAGAGCCATGGTCCATTGGTGATGTGAGCTCATTTCTCCTCAGCTTTGAGTCTAGAATGGAGACTACAAGAGCCAATTCCTCTAGCACTGAGGGATCTCAACCTTCACTCCACTTGGTGCAACAACAGCCGAGGCAAAAGAAAAAGCAGCAGCCCTACATCAACAAGTTCGATTCAGGTGGAGGAAGGGGTGGATCCAGTAACCAAAGAGGAGGTATAGGTGGCAGAGGTGGGAACAAGATTATCTGCCAGCTCTGTGAAAAGCCAGGGCACTCAGCTGCCAAATGTTGGCATAGATTTGAGCAGAACTACACTCCTCCGCAAGTGCAGTACAGAGGAAATCAGCAACAGCAGCAGCAGAACTACTTCAATCCCTCCGCTCACATGATCCAGTCAGTGCCACCAAGATCACCTTCAGCTAATTTCTCAGTTGGAAATCAGTCAGAGTTTGGTTTTTATTCTGAAGCTTCATCCAGTTGGTATCCAGACTCTGGGGCTACTCATCATGTCTCCAATGACCTGAGCAACATCAGCTCAGAGTATACAGGAGGTAAAAGCTTGGTTCTTGGAAATGGTCAATCTGTTTCTACTGCTAACATTGGTGAATCTGTGCTTAAATCTCATTCTTCTAATTTCTCTAGGAAACTTCATCTTAAGAATCTCCTACATGTTCCCAATATTACCAAAAATAATCTTAGTGTCTCACAATTTGCCAAGGATAACTCAGTTTTCTTTGAATTTCACCCTTCTTTTTGTTTTGTCAAGGACCTGTGCACCAAGGAAATCGTCCTCAAGGGAACACTTGAAAAAGGGGCTCTACCATTTCCTAGTTGATCATTCCCCAATTAAAGCAAGCAATGGCTCCAATCTTACTTTTTCCAGTCAAGATGCACCATCAGTTCACTCTCTCAGTCTGCCTAATTCCACCTCTAGTAGCAGTTCTTGTTCTTCCTCTAGTCTTGATATAGCCTTGTGGCATAATAGACTAGGTCATCCTGCTCTAGATGTTGTGAAACAATCTCTGAATAGTTGTAATATTCCTTTTGTTTCAATGAATGATCATTCTCTTTGCCATCCATGTTCAATTTCCAAAGCACACAGACTGCCTTATTCATTATCTGATTCAGTTTCTAACTCTGCCTTAGAACTAATTCATAGTGACTTGTGGGGTCCATCTCCTGTTGTTTCTCGGAATGGATTCTCATACTATGTGTCATTCATTGATCATTATTCCAGATTCACTTGGATTTATCTTTTGAAAAAATAAAAATGATGTCTTTTATGTATTCAAGCAATTTAAGTCAGTGAGTGAGAATCTTTTTGGTTCAAAAATCAAATCTTTTTAGTCTGATTGGGGGTGTGAATTTCAAAGTTTAACTGGATTTCTCAGAGAGTGTGGGATCTCTCATAGAGTTTCTTGTCCATATACACCATAACAAAATGGTTTGGCTGAAAGGAAACATAGGCATATTTTTTTATTTTTTATTTTAAAAAAAAATTAACTCCTATGTAAAGGAGGATATTATATATAAACTCCTAAGAAATGATGAAATTACAACTGAGGTTAAGAGGGCTCGAACTCGGCACCTCATACATTGATGTCTAAGCTCTTTGCCGCTAGGACAAAGGCTCTGGACATGAAACATAGGCATATTGTGGAAACCGGTCTTGCTCTTTTAGCTCAGGCTTCTCTTCCTCAATGTTTCTGGGATGATACTTTTCTTACAACTGCATATCTGATAAATCTTATGCCTTCCAAAATAATCCAAAACATATCACCTTATGAAAAGTTACACTCCCACAAGCCTGACTATTCTTCCCTTAGAGTCTTTGGTTGCTTGTGTTATCCACTCACCAGACCTTATAATAAGAACAAGCTCCAGTTTAGATCAGTTAAGGCTACCTTTTTAGGCTATAGCTCATCCCATAAAGGTTTCAAGGCTTTACTTCCTGATGGGAAAGTCATTGTTACAAGAGATATTACTTTTGATGAATCTGTCTTCTCATTCCAGTCCATATCTTCTGCCTCAGATTCACTCTCTCAGCCTACTGCTTCCGTCCATTTTACTCATCCCACTCTCTCTACTCCATTTCAAAATCAGCAGCCTGCACCACCATTTTCATCTCATGTTCATTCTCCTTCACCTCAGCAACTAAATCTAGATCCTCACTCTCCAGCTTCTGATTCCCATCACAATTCACAAGTTTTGCACTCAAGCTCAAATTCCCCTGACTCTTCTCACATTCCACCTTCTTCAGATACTTCAAATACTGCTTCCACTCAGCCAGCTCAACCTACTCATCATATGACCACCAGATCCAAAGCTGGTGTTTTTAAGCACATAATCTTCTCTTTAGCCATTTCTCCATCTCTAATCCTAAAATATGCCTTAGTAGCTCTTCTTATTCCTATCTGGAAAGCAGCAATGTTGACTGAATTTCTAGCTCTCCTGAGGAACAAAACTTGGATTCTGACCACTCTGCCTCCGGGCAAGAACTTGATAGGCTGCACTTGGGTTTTCAAAATTAAATTTCATCTTTCTGGTGCTATTGCTCGGCACAAAGCGAGGTTGGTTGCTCAAGGATTCTCTCAGCAACCAGGCTTTGATTTCAATGAGACCTTCAGTCCAGTAGTTAAGACTACTACTATCAGACTTATTCTAAGTTTGGCTGTCAGCCTTGGTTGGTCTATAACTCATTTAGATGTCAATAATGCTTTCTTGAATGGTGATCTAGAAGAAGATATTTACATGAAGCAGCCTCTGGGATTTGAGCAAGGTGGCCCACATCTTGTTTGCAAGCTTAAGAAAGTTGTATATGGGCTAAAACAAGCATCAAGGGCATGGTTCTACACTGTCCACTCTGTACTGTTTTCTCTTGGTTTCTCTCAATCTAGGGCAGATACTTCCATGTTTTTTAGACAGAGAGGATGAAGTGGTGTACCTTCTCGTGTATGTTGATGATATGCTCATTATAGGAAACTCTTCTTCTTCTATTCAAAAAGTCATCTCTCAATTGAATTCCCATTTTTCTTTAAAAGATCTTAGGGAGGTGAGCTTATTTCTGGGAGTTGAAGTGATCAAGACTGATCAGAATGGTCTTCACCTATGTCAGTCTACTTATATCAAAGATCTTCTAAAGAGAGCAAACATGACAGGGGCAAAAGGCTGCCCAACTCCAATGGTCTCCAGTTGTGAACTTAGCAAAAATGTTGGTGAACCAATATCTGATCCCAAGCTTTATAGAAGCATTGTTGGGGCACTGCAATATGATACTATTACAAGGCTAGACATTAACTTTGCTGTGAATAAAGTCAGTCAATAAATGGCCTCTCCATTGGATACTCATTGGAAGACAGTGAAAAGGATTTTAAGATACCTCTCTGGAACTTTGGATTATGGAATCCAGATACACAAGTCCAGTGGCTTGATTTCAGCCTTCTCAGATTCTGATTGGGCTGCTAATTTGGATGATAGGAGGTCTGTTAGTGGCTTGTGTACATACTATGGGAGAAATCTAATCTCATGGTGTGTGAAAAAGTAAGGAGTGGTTGCAAGGTCTAGCACTGAGGCTGAATACAGGAGCTTAGCACTTGCTGCTTCAGAGGTTGCTTGGTTGAATTCCTTGCTTGGAGAATTGAAGATCAAGGAGAATGCTAGTCCAGGGATTTGGGTAGACAACATGAGTGCTATTGCCTTGGCCTCAAATCCAGTTATGCATGCGAGGACAAAGCACATAGAGTTGGATATTCATTTTGTTAGAGACAAGGTTTTGAATAAAGAGATGGAGCATAAGCATGTCCCCACAGCTGATCAAATAGCTGATATATTCACAAAGCCTCTGAGCAAGCAATCCTTTGTTAAGCTCAGGAACAAACTCGGGATAGTTTCCTTAGCCTCACTCGGATTGAGGGGAGGTGTTAGAGAAGCTTGCAAAACTCAAAGTGAAGAAGCATGCAACATTCAGTTGGATGAAAGTTCAGCTGTTGTGAGTCACGTGAGCAAAGTTGGAGCACGAGAAGAAGCCAAGATAACAACCAAGATTGTACATTTGCCAGCTATTAATGATCAAGGAGTTGCTGGGAATTTACCCAACAAAAGTGAGGACCACAAGAGTACTTGGAGAGACATAGTTGTTAGAGGATTGATAAAGAAGAGTGTTTAGCATTTTCTGTTATGTTTATTGACTGTAATCAGATTGTACAAAGATTAAGGAAGTGTTCTAGATCCTTCCTTGTCTTGCTATAAGTTTGTAATGTGTGCAACACAATTATCATCAATGAAACAGTATTCAGTCTTTCTAGCAAATTCAAGCTAAATCTCTTCATGTCTTTCTTCATTTTCCATCGCCTTTCTCTATATGACTACATATACTAATAATGTAATAATATTATCAAATTATCTTAAAATTTATAAGATGAATGTCATAAACTCATAGATACATTAAATTTGTAAGAATACACACTTCTTTAGATGGTTCTTGCATTTGTATTAGTGGTGGGAGTGGGACAATCACATATAGAGATGTCAAATGGGCCGGGCCGACCCAGGACCGGTCAACCAACGAAATGGAGCGGGCTTGGACTGGGCTGAGTAGATTAATCGGGCTCCATTTGGACCCTTTTTCAAACCCAGGACCGGCCCGGGCCCAGGCCCACTCGAAGCCCAGCCCATGCCCAGGACCGGACTGAGTCCAAGACCGGCTCAGGCCCGGCCCAGGCCCGGTAGAATCAATATATGTACTAAGATTTATATTCCTTCATGACTTATTTATGCATGAATACATAGCATTACGTGTGTGTGTGGTGTATGCTATTCATATATATTGATTAGTTGTTAAAGATTTATCTCATTCAATACAGTTCCATGAATACTGTGATTGATTATTTATTTATAGCAAATATTGATTAGTTGTTAAAGATTTATCTCATCTCATCAAATATAGTTCCACGAATATTGTGATTGATTATTTATTTATAGCAAGTTGAAATATGTATATGTAATGATGTATCAGGCCTTACGCATATATATGTTTATGTATATGAGTACGAAGATTGGACATTATTTTATACATATTCATATCTTTTCTATTAATACTATCACATACATGATAATTTTATACTATTTATTTGTTTTCAAAATAATCATAGATATAAAAATTAATGATATTAAGCAAAAATAATCAAGTAATTCATTTACTCAATCTATATCAAAACTTATAACAAATTTGATTCCATAATTACAATTGATTTGAATGATTATAGATATTAATTGTTAATAGATTGACATAGTTATAGATATTTGTTGTTATTTATTTCAATTGTTTCATAATTAGAGTATATTTTGATTCCTAATTTTGTGGGATTACACAACATTAAAGCGTGTAATAAATACTACAGTATAATAGTATAAGAGGAATGCTCTGCTGAGCGACTCAAAATGAGCGCCAGCTGAGCGCCTCCTTTATCATCAATTTTTTTCCTTTTTTGTTTACCACTCTTCCGTTTTCATCGTTTACTTCCATGATTGAGAATCCCCATCACTCCTAATTTTATTTCATCATGGTTTCTCACCTTCATAATTTCGGCAAGCCTCCACCCCAGTTTAATGATTCTATTAAAGTTTCAATCGTCTCCCTATTTTTTATGCATCTTAATTTTCCCAACCTTTTTTTTCTTGGAAAGCATCTGTTTTCAGAGTTCAACTACTTTTTTCACTCAATTCCTTTCCGTCAATGTCCTCCGAATGAAATTCCACATTACATAATCATTCTTTCTCTAAAGCCAATCTGAATCCTATTCGTTATTTCCAGATTCACTTTAGATAATATGGAGTAGTAAAAATTTATGCCTACTTGATACGAAATATTGGACGAATACTCCAGAAAAGTATAGTTAGAGGGAAATTGTTGGTATACCAAATTCAAATTCAAACTCAATGCTCATAAGTCATAGATTTGAAATTGTAAGAGTCTGGAATTTGGGGAGAATTCTGGTGACAGCGTTGAAATTCCGGATTTGGGTGAATTGGATTGTGGAGGCATTCATTGTAACAAAGAAGTAAGGGAGGTGTTTATTGATTATGATGTGTTTAGAAAAGAAAAAAATCTGAGTGAGTGAGCAAAAAAGATAGAATTTGAGCAAAGAAGCAGAGGATTGATTTTGTAAATATGTGGAGCTTCAATTTGGTAAAGGAATGGAGGAGAGATTACGGAGATGAGTTCCTGAGTTCAAAAAAGTCAAAAGAGAGGGTGGTGTTGGCCAAAGCATGGAGCTGCACGAGTGAATTAGGGAGGTGGGAAAGACAATTTCATAGTAGAAGCAAGGGGAAAGAAGAAAAGTACTCCAGAAATAAATAAATGTAAATATCAATAAAAAAAATAACGATAGTATAGAGTATAAAAGGAAACGACGTGGCTTATAGTGAGGAATGAAAAAGGAAAAAAATTGATGATGAAGGAGGCGCTCAGCTGGCGCTCATTTTGAGTCGCTCAGCATAGCATTCCTCAATAGTACTATATGCATTACACTATCATATAGATTAAGTAACAGTACTCCCTCCGTCCCAAGGAAGATGACTCCTTTTTTGGGCGGCATGGGATTTTATGCAAATTTATTTTGTGTATTGAGAGGAGAGAGTAAAGTAAGAGAGAGTGAATAAAGTTGAGATAAAGATGTTTCCGTTTTAAGTAATGAGTCATCTTAGCTGGGACAAACTAAAAAGGAAAGTGGGTCATCTTCAATGGGACGGAGGGAGTACTATATAATTAGCACAATAAATATTTTGAACTTGGCCCAGGCCCAGCCCGGCCCACTTACCATCTGGGCCCGGGCTCAGGCTAGGCTCATTATTTATTCCAAGACCCAGGCCCGGCCCCGCCCGGCCTGCTACAGATACGGACCTGGACTGGGCTGGGCTCAAATGTCGCTGGGCCTCACCGGGCCTGGGCCGGGCTGGGGCAACCCAGCCCACTTGACACCCCTAATCACATATACAAGTAGGAGTGTATAATTACACACGGATGTAAAGAGAGAATTATAGAAATGCATTTCCGTTTCAATTTTCACACACACACTAATCATTATGAGACTTTAATATGAGGGTTGGAGATTGAGTTTGTTTATAATAAGATTATTGTTTTATTAACTTAGAAAATAAGTTTGAGGCTTTGTTGAGGAACCACGCAATATTAGGTGTCAGTAAGTGTGAAGGCGTTGAGAATTGGAGCCGCAGCCTCGACTGTCTTCCCAATTTGCTAAACTAGCATTTTTATTTGAATTATTTAACTTTCACATCTTAAAGAATGTTCTTTATAATAATTGTAAGACTTGAAGTAATGATAGAATGTTATTTTTCTCTATGGAATGCGTTCAACCTGTCTACACCTTTTTCTAAAGCCACCCCTTACTTATTTAACATATCTTTCTGGTTACATAGTTTAATTGAGTCTTACTATAAAAGGAATCAACTCAATATTTGAATAAGATAATCTATGGTTGGAGAAAGCAATTTGACAAATGGAAAAGGCATTGAATATTATTGAATCATCCAAACTTTTTCCCTGATTATTTTTGGAAGCTCAAGACAGGTCCAACTTTGAAGCAAGATACCAGATAACTTTTTGTTTTCAATTGAAGTTTTATAATCACCCAATCATATGTTACTTACAAGTTGCAAGTAAGACATTCTCATTAAAATTGTAGATTCACTGAAATAACTTATCCCTCAATTCGAATTATATTTTTGTTTTTTCCATGTAATCTTTCTTCTTGCCAATGATTGATTATGCTTTGAGTTATCTCATTCTCCTAGTCTTAATCAGTGAAGTTTTAATTGTCCCCACCAACTTGGCCAATCCCACTATCAATATACTAATAATCAATCTTAATCTTTAGTTGAAGTTTACCGTATTATCAATGGAGATTAACTAAGAGTGTCCACTATAGGGGAGCCGCGAGCCGCGGCTCCCTATAGTGACTGGGGTGGGCAGCCGCCGCGGGGGGGTGGACGTGGGCGCGCCACGATCGTGGCCCTCCTATTGTGTTGGCCACGAGCCGCGGGTCTCCATATTTTTTTATTTTTATTTTTTGAAATTCTATAAGTATACACATTTTTTTACCTCATTCCTACACAAATTCTATAAATATACCCGTTTTTAATTAAAATATACACAAAATGAAAAAAATAAATTATTTGGTGGCTTGGGCATGTCCACTGTAGTGTAAAACATGGGCGTTGGTGGCCCAGCCACGATTTTATGGCTTGGCCCGGCCAACTATAGTGGACACCCTAACTGCTTTAAGATCTAGCTGTCATCTAATCTTAATTTAATCTGTCACACAAGAATTATGTGACGGATCAAGTTGATTCGGCAAAAGTAAAATAAATTAAAGATAGTTAAAGGTTTTCAGGCGACTAGGAATAAGTCTTTTAATATATATATAGAGCCATAGAGTTAATTATGCATATTCTAGATTTCAATCCGATTCTTCAAATATGTGAATTGTGAAACATTTAATAAAAAAATTTCATTTTTTATTCTTTCGTATAATTTCTCAAAATAAACTAGAATATACATGTACAACTTTAGGCTTCCATGTCATATTTCCAACCCAAAAAAGTGCAGATCTATGCCATCTATGCAACTTTCTTGGAGGGCCATGATCTTTACATATATTTAAAAGGTCGAACCATATATAAACCTTTTAAAAAGCCATATATATTCCCTTTAAACTCGACTTGCCATGTCATCATTTTAGAACCAGATATTTTCAATATTTGCAAGGTTCGAATATCTTTGAAGACATGAAATCTGTGGGACAACTTTGGTATCTACACTTAAAATAATGAATACCAATTAATAATGAAAGATAAACTCGGTACCCATTTTGTCCCAAAACAATCTATCATGATTTAAAAAGATCTTAAAATATCTAGTGACACACCAATCAAAAAGAGCAAAAAATATCTAGTGGCATAACTCGGGCTACACAACATTAAATTCAATTTTTGTACTAGTAAAAATTAAAATTTGCGGACACAAAAATTGATGACCAATCACGGACCATAGGGCCCCACCAAAAAAACGAAATGCTTGCTCGAGTCTATCTTGATACACAGTCACAGCTCATCTCTCCGCTGACGTGGCATCTTTCTATCTCTATAATATCTCTCTTTTCCACTTTTTCACACCCGGGCCTTTCCTAAATTCCACGTCATCCATTTTCCTAACATGCGCCGAATGCGCACGATCTCCGCCCTCCATTCGAAATCAAGACGGCTGCCGTCACGCCAAATCGGGCCGCTCATTTTAGCACCCAGCACTAGCAGTTAGAGAGAAAAAGCGCCAATAAAATATCCGTATCTTCCTTTTTCGGTATTTTATTCTGAGCTTTTCGGCAACAAGCGAAGGAAATTCACTCTCACTTTACATATAAGTAATTTATGTGCGAAGGAAATGATATAGAAGTGTAGGTACTGGGTAGATTGGTGGGGGGCTAAAGTGCGCCGGATTGGGGACGGTGCCGACGTGGCGGCTTGGGTACCGTTGGATTGGGGTTGCCTATTTCAGCTGCTCGCGGAGCTTCCCTGCCATGATTGATTGCGAGAATTGTCAACTAGTTGATGAATTGACGCAGCTGCCTATTTGATTTTGACGTCGGAGGTGTTGGTTTGGTTTGTGATGATCTGGAGAAATCGAAGTTTGTGGTGGATTTTGGTGGTGTACTGTATTGGATTGGAGTAATTTTGACCTTTTTTTTTTGTCGGCGGTTTATCGATTGGGGTTTTTGAGGTGTGGGATGGAGTTACTCTAGCGCTTATTGTTTTAGGGGGCCCATTTCAACCCTAGTTCGTTATTGAGGCTGATAAGAGTGATGGAGAAGAGTGAGATGGGGAAGACCGGGGATGGGTTTATTGATCGGAGTAAAGTGAGGATTTTGTTGTGTGATAATGATGTGAAAAGTTCTGAGGAGGTTTTTACACTTTTGTGTAAATGTTCTTATCAAGGTTTTGATATGCTATTCTTCTTCTTTATTTGTAATTAATTGATTTCCTTATTGGTTGAAGTTTTTTTATGTGCTGTTTAGTAGATTATATACAGATTATTCTTGTTTGGATTATGTGTACTGCTATTTATGAAGTTTTATAGTTTTTTAATGATCTATGCTTGGTGATACCTATCTTTCATGGATCCAATGGATTAACAAAAGTTGCCTTTTGTGTTGTTTAGTAAGTCATATATTATACTGATGATTCTTATTTGGAATATGTGTACTGCTATTTATGCAGTTGTAAAGTTTTTTAATGATCTATAGTTGGTGATACCTATGTTTCATGGATCCAATTGATTAACGAAGCTGGAGTTTATTGTGGATTAAGAAGCATATGCAGCTCCTTTAATGGCTTTACGAGGGTAGTTTCGCTCTTATAGAAAATTGGCTTAATTGCCAATATGATGTGATGTAGATTTAGTCAAGGATGTAGGTTACTGCATTTAGAAGCCTGAGTTGTTCTAAGTCAATGTTGCAAAGATTTTAAATGTAAAATGCATTGATTTCCTCTGGGAATGCTTGATTAGACCCAATGAGTAAGTAATTGGAATATGTGTAACTGCATTCCTTAAGTTTCAGTACTTCAGTAAAACTTCCTGGCCGGCTAGATCACAACTTTACTTCCGTAACTGGATCTGAGCTGTCCCAACTGATTCCATGTGCTGAAACATGAGCCCAGCTGTTAGCTATATCAACCTCACAGAGCTCCTCCTTACTTTTATCACTTTCATCTTTGTCATAACAATTCACATGGAAAATATTGGAATTGTTTACGTAGAACTCATTCTAATTAACTTTTACATCATTTGTCACTTAATCAGTTGACGAAGATATAGGAGTTCATTCAACTCCGTGTATATGCAGTACTGCGCATCTCTACAATCGGTTGCTTTAGTACTACATTCTGGAAATTTTCTGAATCGTATCTGCAGTAAGGGTTTCTGTTCTTTTTTTATTGTCTATAAAGTTCCCATCAGACACGTATAACAGATGTCAGAAAATGAATTCAATTTGGTGATTGTTTGAGTAGAAAATGTGCTGCAAGTTCTTAATTATCGGATTCTTTTGTACCCTGAAAGGGGTTATTAGTGTAATTGGTGCCAGTTTCTCTGATGTTGTACCGTGATCTATAGTGGATTTTAGTAACTTAAGAGAAAGAATGAAGACAAGTTCACGATCTGTCTTAAGAGCTTGGAGGAACTTACTAGTTTTGAATTTTGGAACAGTTGCCAGATAAGAGTCTGACAAACTTGAGAAAAAAAAGCAAGGATCTAGTTATTGATTTTGGAAAGTTGACTTGATTTTTAATTTATATCATGCATTCAACCATCTGCGAATTTTGGGTGCTAAATGTAATGAATCTTTATTTTCAGTGACTGCTGTAAAGTCACCAAGACAGGTGATTGATGCACTGAATGCAGAGGGGCCTGATATAGATATTATTCTTTCTGAGGTAGACCTTCCAATGTCTAAAGGACTGAAAATGTTAAAATATATTATGAGGGACAAAGAGTTGAGACGAATTCCTGTGATAAGTAAGCATTCACTCTTTTCGTTACTCGTAGAGCTTTTAAAATATAAATATTTGAATCAAATTTAATTGTTTTGCTAGTGATGTCAGCTCAAGATGAGGTTCCCCTTGTTGTCAAGTGCCTGAAATTTGGAGCAGCTGACTATCTAGTGAAGCCATTACGTACAAATGAGCTGTTGAACTTGTGGACTCATATGTGGAGAAGAAGGAGAATGGTACATTACAATCTAGTATAAAGTACTATTTATACTTTTCAAAATTTCAACAAATTTACATTAACAGCTGTGCATGACTCTTTATTATTAATCATGGGCGGATCTACATGGTGTGTTGGTGGGGCATTTGCCCCTCCTCAAAAGTTTATACCAATGTTATTTTTCTTTAAATTTAAAAATTTATTTTAAATTCTCCTTTAAATTCCCCTTCTCATTACTATAAAATTAAAATTTGTTTATAATATATTTTTGCGCCTCCTCACATCAATTCCTGGCTCTGCCCCTGTTCTTAGTCATCTAGAAAACTTTCCCCTGCAAAGTGATATACTGAACAAATGAAGCGTAAATTCCGAGGTTTTACTATCTTGGCTCATGATGGGTCTACACCAGCTAGTGCCACTTCTGCTTTGTTGGATCCTTGGTGTGCATCAGTTACCCTTCACATACTACAAGAATAAACTCTTAGATAGGGATTAGGATTTAGATAGATGGTTGTTAAGTATAAACTTCATCATGCAAACCATGTTTATAGAACTAATTTGCCATCATTTTTAGGCATTTGTAAGACTTATCGTGCTACCATTCATGTATCGTGTTTAAAATCACTCTCTTTCTTTGCACCCAGGCTACCTTGAAGCAAGGTGTCGTAGTCATATTGTCAAATTTCCTATGCGGGGTGTTGTGTGCATAGATTGTGTTTTCTTTGAGAGTGTACATTAGCAATGCATTCCATAATGTAGTATTTAAACTATGATGTATCTGTCAACTTTTTCATCTGCAGCTTGGACTTGTGGAGAAGAACATCATAAGTTATGATTTTGATCTGGTGGTTTCAGACCACAGTGATGATGCTAACACCAATAGCACTACCTTATTTTCGGATGACACAGATGACAAGTCCCGAAAGAGTACTAACCCAGAGATGTGTGTCTCAACTCACCAAGAAGATGAGGTGAGTTTGAATGTATTGAAATCACCCTTAAAGTATACAATTCGCGACTTGTAGTTTTTCTAGCGGAACAAGTCAGCAGGGAACTTCTTTAGGTATAACTGAGGAGTAGTGATCTTGAGGGGAGATTATTTTGGTCAATCCAATATGATCTTGTAATGAAGAGCTTAAAATGATCAGAGCCTAATACTATATCAACATTACTTGCAGATTCAACTACCTTTTAGCTGCTTATTCTCAATTAAGATTTGATCCATATGCATTTGATTTGTCTTTGCATCTATAATTTTCAGATAGATACCACCACAACTGCTCCTATAGCTACTGTAGATGAGGCTCGGCGGGAGTGTCAGCCTGATGTGCCAGGAATAAGTGACAGGCGTACATATGAAATGAGGATAGGTGAACTGATCACATGATTTAATCATTTTGTGACTCGTTCAAGCTGCTTATCTTGTGCTCGTGTGTATGTGTGTGTATTTCAAGAATGAAGTCAAAAGTGTGTGTACGTGTGTATTTCAAGAATGAAGTCAAAAGTGTTTTTTCCTTGGGTTATTTGCACATATGAATCCTATGTGACTGTTAACTAAAAGCTGGAAGCATGGATCAAATAGTTACAGTGCCTGTTTCATTTGATATGTAGACCAGGAAAATTGTGGATCCCTCTGGTCCCGACTTTCTGGGGACCTCATTTTTGTAGGAATTAGTATACTGGTATTTTCATGATCATATGACAGCGATCTGGTAGTCCAAATGAAACTGGAAGATTTCTCTGCAACTTTTGCTGCTTGCCTTTTCATAACTAAGCAGTATCACAGGTTTTCCCAACCCTTGTCCTCCCTTTAGGGGGATCTTAAATGTTAAATCATTTTATTTCCGGACTGCTGAAAAATCTGAAGATGCTTTGCTATCATACATATTCTGGTCCTCTGGATGTGGCCAAACTGATGTTTCTGAAGTTTCCTGTGTAGATCATTAGCTATGGATGTGTTTCAGTCCTTCACAAAAATATGAAACTCACGTTCTTGTTCATGAAGCAGGTTGTTGATGTGTAATAGCTTCAAATACAATAAAGTTTTTATGCTCATGAAAGCAAATCCTGTCAAAGCTGCTTCAACTTAGAATTCTCTCTTTGTTTCACCTAAGGGTTTTTGGCTTATGCTCCTCCATCAATTTTCATATGCCATTATGATTCTGAATAAAGTTTTCAAGCAATTTATGCAACTCCAGTGCATTTACATGCTAGAGAAGTAGAACTGTAATTTTGAGTTTCTTTAATCTATTTCAGTCATGAACAGCTTTAATTGAGCTTAAGTTCTGGTTCTTTCCCCTCTTTGATAGTTTTCACAGCAATTTTAGTGTATGAGCTATCATTCATTGATTTCTTCTGGGTGCAGCACCATTGTATTCTTTTGAGTTATTTCTTGAGTATCTTACTGAGATTTTAAATGATTAAGGCTTGACCAGAGCAAGCTTTTGTTGAGTTTTCCTGTTCCCATATGACATTAGCCTAAATGTGCTTTTAAATTTCTTCAGGACAAATTTTACCTTTTTTAAGGAAGAATGAATTCAAGATAGGTGAATCATCTGCTTTCTTCACCTATGTCAAATCCAGCATATCCAAAAGCACAAACCATGGGTCTTCTTCTGTTCCTGAAAATACAGCTCAGCATGTGAGCTTTGTGGAGAATCACATACTGAATGGTGAAGTGGGTTTTAGCATCGAAGCAGAAAAGACCATACTGAATGGTGAAGTGGATTTGAGCGTCCAACGAGAAAAAACTCATGAGACCCTCGAAAACCAGTTGCCGCCAGATGAACAACCAAGCAGTAGTAGTGCTCCTGAATCGTTTATTATGGACAGGTCATGCACTCCTCCTAAATCACTGGATATATCTCAACAGAGGAACTCAAAGGAGTTCTCTCAGGAGCATATGCATTTAGGAAATGATTCTCCTAATGATGTGACTGGATCTTACCCATATCCTTATTACATGTCTGGAGTAGCAAATCAAGTGCCCATGTCATCAGCATCTATGTATCCTAAGATCAACCACGATATAAGCAACCGTGCTAATTCTGCTTTGATTCCTCAGTACAATCATGTTCCACAATGTCCTCCTCACATCCCTGGAATGGCATCTTATCCTTACTACCCGTATGGTATATGCTTACAACCAGGTCAAATGCCTAGTCCACATCCATGGCCATCATTTGGAAATTCTACGTCCAGTGAAGTGAAGTTAAGTAAAGTTGACCGTAGAGAGGCGGCACTGTTGAAGTTTAGGCAGAAACGGAAGGAAAGATGCTTCGACAAGAAGATCAGGTATGTGAATAGGAAAAAACTAGCAGAGCGTAGACCTCGTGTAAGGGGCCAGTTTGTGAGGAAGGTGAATGGTGTTGACGTGGATCTTAATGGCCAACCTGAAGATGATGAGGAAGAAGGGGAAGAATATGATGAGGATGATCAAACTGCTAATATGGAACTTTCACACGAGGATGGTGTGTCCATGTGCCAATAATGATCCTTACCCAATGAAGGTACTCGGTTTGTAAATTGTAATGGTTTTCTCTCTCTTGCCATTACATATCCTCACCTTACCATTCACTTGCGTATTTAATCACTTTGTAATGCAGCCTGCAGAAACAGAAAGCATGCGGGTCTTGTTGCTCACTGTTGATTAGTACAGATAACATGTGACAGATCCTCTCCGATCATCACCAAATGGTTTTGCATTCATCTTTGAGATCTTCCACGTGTAATCATAAAAGATAAATATCTCTGGACATGAAGGTAGGAGTACGTAGAGCTATTCTTGGAGATTCTCGTTGGGTCTGGGCTGAGGAGACGATTTGTGGATTTCTGCAAGTTCTTTAACTGTCTCTCATTGGATTCTCGAGATTGAGGAAAAAGGTAAAGTTAGATATATCATATCTGGATTAATTTCCAACAGCGACACTTACAGACCGCTTATATTTTAGCTGAAACTATTGCCATCCTACCCACAGTGGATGATATATAAGACCCATTTCTGAAGTGCTAAGGGTATCTTTACCATGAGAATTTAGCTATGACTTCCCTTTTACATGACTTGTTTCTAAATATAACAAAATTTGTGTTGTGTTTGTTTGCTACATATGTTTTGATATGGTTGATACAGAATAAGATATTCTATATAGTAGAGAGCTACATACCCCCCAGGCTGTCAAGACTCCCATTATAATGTTGATGCAACTTCATGTGCTACTATCATTTAAGGGTCAGTTTGGTAGGGTAGATAACTCATCTATTTTTTTGCTAGGGTAGATAACTCATCTATTTTTCCTTCTTAGAGTTATCTGGCCTAAAATATGTGTTCTTATCATGTTTTACCTTATCGACCTCCCCTACCAAACGTCCCTAATTAGATAGGTTTATCATTTAGTTAGTCTTTCTCTCTTTCTTTATTTATTTATATACTGTATGTAGATGGTTTTATTCATCCGTAACTGGTTAGGAGTGCATGCAAGAATCAGCAAGAAATCGAGGATGCTAATTTTGATATAATTGTACCTCTGCATATGGAAGTCATTCACATACACTTTAGTCTCTTCAACTCTAGTTTCAAAATTTTAGAGCTTGAACTGTTAGTTGTTTCTTGTTTTTTTCCTTGTTTTATTGATAATCAATAATGGTTTTCCATCCACATTGTAATGACTTGAACTTCTAGCCTATTGGTTTGAAATTTGAATAAAGCGTCTTACCAACCGAGTTACATTTAATTTATACTCATTCTGTTTCCTAAAAATAGAAATTCTTTCTTTTTTTTGGTATGTTTCCTGGAAATAGAAACTTAACCCCACAATCCGCTCTCCTCTTATTTCTTACTTTACCCATTTTTTTCTCTTTTGTTTTTACTTTATCAATTAGGCATTAAAATTCGTATCGTTTCTAAAGTTCCTATTTTTAGGAAACGGGAGGTGGTAAGTCTTATTTGCTTCAAAGCAAAGTACTAGTACTCCTACTTTGCTAACCAAGTTTTTTGTTCGCGGCCAAATAAGTCAAATCACTTTTTGACCCATATCAACTTTAATATTCACAATTATCCTGCTTTGAAACGTCGTCATTTTACAAAGAATACTAAAAATGAAGTAGTTATTGAAATGTTTGAAAGTGTCGTAAAAAATGAAAAATAAATCAAGAGTACTGATTTATTGTCGATCAAAACAACTCAGAGGATGAGATATACAATCAGATCAGTTTTGCGATAAAAATAAAACACACAATAATCCAAACCTCAGCATAGAGATGATAACCAAAAACATACATACTCTTGAAATCATGAAGACGAGCGGCGTGTCAACTTGAAGTAGAGAATCACAAATATGGCGATTACTAATAGCACAATGATAGTGCCGATGATATATTTGTTTCTGCTCATTCTTCTTGATATGTTGGTCAGAATCTTTTTGCTCCGCCCGATGTTATCATCCACCCCATGAAGCTGCAAAAAGTAGTCATACACATCATTTTATCTCGAGTAGACAGTTTCACCTAAAGGAGGCAGACCAGACACGAACACGAGCCTTACGGTGTTATGTGCCTGTAGGAGGGATTGGCGTTGCTGGTGCAAATCATGAAGAATTGAGACTCCGAGCTCCTCAGTTTCAAGCATTGTTTTCCGACCTTCCCTGATCCTGTCGCTCGACTTACCTAATCTTTCAGTTGTCATCAGTAGCCTTGCTCGCTGATCTGCTGACGCCTGGATAATCGAGCAATAAATTAGAACGCAGTTACATACCCGGGCTGAATACCGATATAAGCTAACTCGGGCGTAATTTTGAATGCTCCTTTAGCAATACTAGAAGAACAATGGAAAGATCAGTACCGTCAATGTGTCTGCCATTCCTGATTCCAACAAGTCATCCCGAGCTCCTTGGTTGGCATTACCCAACGTGATCCTTTTCACTTCTGATTTTAAATTGTTCAAATCTGTTTTGTACTCTCTCAGCTTGACAAGAAGCGTGGCTTTCACACTTGCGGACAAGCTCCTAGCTTCTAGATCCATTTTATGTATCTTGGATGTTAAGCACAAGTTGGACATTAGTATAGAGTCAAAGGGCATAAGGATCGTTATTCATATGAAGTGAACCAATTACCAGTGCATCAGCATCTTCTAATCCTCCTGCAACTTCGGATACTTTCTGCTTCTTTTGTTCTGTGATCGGGGACATTAAACCAATATCAGCAGCAAATGGAAGTGAATGAATTACATGCTTTAAGAGAACTATAGTCGAGTGTCTTAAACAAGAGATAAGCCCATCATCCGTGAAGTGATGGCTAATTGTTTGTAACACCTCCTAAGATATAAAAGCTTCAAGGACAGTCTAGCATATGGTTTTGACTGTGAAGGAAAACTAAAAACAACTTACAAAGCTACATCAGTCCTTGTCCAAATTAGCTTGAGATTGTCAACTGGAGGATTCCATTTTTGTCCCAAATATGATACAAATACTGGAATACTTAAATGGTAATTGCACTGTATGTAATAGATTACTGAAGCAACCAATGTTTCTAGATACTTTTTGCAGCTATTATTCATCAGCTTGCCTAAAAAAAAGATCATCATAAAATTGTGCACATGATATTTCCATTTTTCCTTTCCTATGCTCAACTATTCAAGCAGGTTAATGAGTTCTCTTTACAAAATGATTCTACTCAAATAATTGCAACGTTAAGTAAAATCCAAAAATCGGCAAATGGATCGAGTAGCCTCTCAACTTCTGCCTCTTGGTGTGATCTTAATTAAGAAAGTATTACAGGCATCCTGATCCACATCCTCAAACACTCCCCAATAGCATTTTCCCCCTAGATGAAGTTAAGAACCACCCAATCATCATGATAATAATACACCTTGATAAAGTCAATCTTAAACACCACGAACCAACTATCCTCCATTTGTGATAAATGAGTCCAGTTACATAGTGTTCTTTATGGGTACCATCACATATTATAGTGTTCTGATCCATTTTATTTTGTAATATTTCTTAAGTGAGTCCAGTCACATAGTTATATCAAACTGGCAATGTGATTATCATCCTAGATTCACCTAGAAGCAGCTGTCCTCTGAAAAAATGGTGTGCTATATGCCTTTTTTCATCATAGAGATGCACAGACATTAAAGATCAGACTTATCACTGGTTATCATGGCATAACAATCTAACTGATAAAACTGAATGTAAAGTCTAACAAGAAACTCAAAGATGACTGGAAATAGTGTCTCACCTCCATTAAGGACACTAGCTGCAGTAATCTTTTTCGAAAGATTAGCAGATATCTCACAGTATTGCCGCTCATATCCTTCAAATACCTGACTCATCTTTTGACCCTCAACAAAATCTCCTGCAATCCACAACAACAATGCTCAATTCCAAAAATAATCCTACGCCACACTGATTCTCATTTCAAATATTTCCACAGACATCCGATCAATAGCCATTATCAACTAATTCTAGTTTCTTAAAATTTTACTCCTCACTAATTCCGTCAATACCACTATCTACCAATCCTGCTCGCCAATTTTCAGATATCGCTCGCATCACTGATTCGATCGACATAAGCCATCAACCATTCGGAATTCGAGAATGTGAAATGAGGAGCGGCATTAAATTTCGATCAATCGAGACGATTTACCTTAGGTTGATCGGATCGCCGGAAAATAGCAGGCAATGATCGCAGGAAGCACTGTTGAATTTGATGGAACAATCTAAATGTGGAAGTGTGATTGCCCAATACAGCCCGGCCACGTCAAACTTGAAAAGACGAAAGTACCCTTACCGCTCCACGTCGGATGCACAAATTTCATTTATTCAGGTATAAATTTTACTTATATTAAGCTGAGAATCAATTATGAATTCAAACAACCCGCGCAGTCGCGCTCATTCCTCTCCTCCTCTCCATCATCATTCAATTTTCACAACAAACCCTCAAAAAGCCACCCTTCATTTCCCCAAAGTCCCAATCTACACATTCATGCGACCTGAATTTCTATGTTTCTGCATTCATGATTTCCTGCATTGCCATTTCTACACAAACAACAAACATACCGGCATTGAATCGGTGTTGATTCTTCCCAGCCAATGGCTGCGGATCCCACGCATTCCGCTCAGAAGCGGAGCTTCACAATTCTCCCCCAAACTACCTCCGATGACAGCGACGCCGCCGGCTCCCGCGGCCGCAACCTCCCGAAGGGACGGCGCGGCGATCGAAAATTCAGCAACATCAGAATAACAATCATCTGCGGATTCGTCACCATTCTCGTCCTCCGCGGCACAATCGGCCTCAGCAACCTCGTCTCCCTCGAAGCCGACGCCGAGAGCCGATACCTAATCGAAGAAACCAACCGAATCGTCTCCGCAATCCGCTCCGACGACGATCCGACCGATTCCGACGACGCTTCCTCCCAAAATTCCCCCAATTCCAGCTCAACCTTCAATTTAGGCCCTAAAATAAAAAATTGGGACCTAGACAAGAAGCTATGGCGTCGCCGGAACCCTCAGTTCCCGTACTTCATCAACGGCCGCCCCAAAATCTACCTCGTCACCGGCTCGCCGCCGAGCCCGTGCGAGAACTCCATCGGCGACCACTACCTCCTCAAGTTTCTCAAAAACAAGATCGACTACTGCAGGATCCACGGGATCGAGCTCGTTTACAACACCGCGCATTTGGATAAGGAGATGTCCGGCCACTGGGGGAAACTGCTCCAGATTCGGCAGCTGATGGTGGCGCACCCGGAGGCCGAGTGGATTTGGTGGATGGACAGCGACGCACTTTTTACGGATATGGTCTTCCAGATACCTTTTCATAGATACCGGAGTTCGAATATGATCATACACGGCTACCCAGACATGCTCTTTAAAGAGAAGTCGTGGATAGCCCTAAACACTGGCAGTTTTCTGTTAAGAAACAGCCAGTGGTCATTGGACTTACTGGACGCCTGGGCCCAAATGGGGCCCAGAGGCCGGCCTCGTGAGGAGGCTGGAAAAATCCTAACAAGTAGTCTAAAAGGGCGGCCTGCGTTGGAGGCGGATGACCAGTCTGCACTGATATACCTACTTATCTCCCAGAAGGAGCGATGGATGAAAATGGTGTCGATTGAGAGTTCGTATTGTTTACACGGGTTTTGGGAGAGTTTGGTGGACCGATACAAGGAGATGATGGAGAAGTACCGGCCGGGCTTTGGGGACGAGAGGTGGCCGTTAGTGACACATTTCGTGGGGTGTCGGACGTGTGGGAGAAATGGGGATTACCCGGTGGAGAGGTGCTTGAAGAGCATGGAGATGGCTTATAACTTTGCGGATAATCAGGTCTTGAATCTCTACGGTTTTAGGCATCGGGGATTGGTGAGCACTAATGTTAAGCGGGTTAGAAATGAGAGTGTTACACCTTTGGCGGATGTAGATAAGTTTGGTATTCGAAATTCTTTGCGCGGTAATAAAAGTTGACTAATTCACCAACTATTTCAAACCGTCATGTAAATTGTAACCGTAGTTTGTCGTTGGATTTTCAATCAAGCTTGAGTGTTGTGTAGGAATGGGAAAATGGCATTTCTCTTCTTGTAGTCGCTTTTGGGGTTATTTAAGAGGGACAATGTTTGTAGGTCAGACCAATCGGAGTAGTATGCTATCTTTACTTTATCTTAGCTTAGTCTTCACTGAATCTGGAAACATACGAAAATTTGGCAACATTGTATCTTCATAGGATATGGATCCTCTGATGTGCTGAAATGCACAGCAAGGCTGCTGCCTCTCACAAGGAAATAAAATAATCAAATATAATACTCCCTCCATCCCAGATAATTCGACCCAGTATTCCATTTCAGGCCGTCCCACATAATTTGTCCCACTTCACTTATACTATTTTTGGTAGTGGGCCTCATATTCCACTAATTCATTCATACTCACATTTTATTATAAAACTAATACTTTAAAAGTAGACGCATATCCCACCAACTTTTTCAACTCACTTTCCATTAGATTTCTTAAAGTCCGTGTCGGGTCAAAGTGTCTCAAATTATCTGGGACGGATGGAGTATTATTTTATTTCTTTGTGAGAGGCAGCAGCCCCTGCTATGCATTTCAGCACAGGATCCATATCCATCTTCATATTTGGATGATCGATTTCCAATGCATGACTGAATTGATTAATTTGTGAGAATCATAATATTGGAGTGGCAATTTTACAAAATCCATATGAGCTCAATTGAAATATAACCTTATGTAGTGGCTCACATTTAATTTGCATAAAGGAACAACGCGTACAGCCACGTGCTAACATACGCTGGCGCATTCAGATCCCTACTCATGATAGTGCTCGAGGAATGAAGGATAAGAAACATGAAGCAAGCTTTAGCATGGCCCTGAGCGAGCTTAATAAAAAGAAAGACAATATCACATCAATTGTGACCGAATCATGTCATGCAAGTGGTCTCTATTGGAAAGACGCGCTTATGAGAAAGAGCATGGAGATGGATAGATCATTATGACTATCTTTCGATCTTCTTGTCCTTTCTCATAAGCGCATATATCTTTCTAACTATATATGACACTTGCATTACATGTCTTTTTCTCGATCAAGGAAGAGAGGGGGATGAATTTTAGCTGGGAACGGAGGGAGTACTAAATTCCGCATGATCATCACACATCAATATTGCCAGATATTCAAAGTTAACAACTTAAATAAGATCATTAAACAATCTTCATGAAACATTTGAAGAAGATTGCATGAAATTACATAATTAGAAACTCCAAAGATACATCCTATGTTAAACAAAGAAAAAACACATGAGGTGAAGAAGATTGCATGAAACCAAAACCAAACTACACCTCATCTTGCATGACAACTCTCAAGAAACACAGGAGAAGCCCCAACCACCCCCGAATCATCGCTCATCATCCCCACCACCACCTCCCCCTCTCCCTCCCCTCCACCGCCACCAGTCTTCTTCTCCTCCGCCCCCTGCAGCTGCAGCGCGTACTCAATATTCCACAGCACATCCCCCATCGACGGCCGGTCCACCCCATACTCCGCAAGACACTTCTCCGCCGTCTCCACATACTTAATCAGCGAGTCCTTCCCAATCGTGCCCGCAATCACCGGATCCACGATCTTCTCCGTCTCCCCCCTCGCGTGCTGCTGCTTCGCCCACTCCGCCAGATTCACCTGCTCCCGCGGCAGCGCCGGGTCCAGCGCCGCCCTCGCGCACAGCACCTCGAACAGCACCACCCCGAACGAGTACACGTCCGACTTCTCCGTCAGCTGCTGCCTCCTGAAGTACTCCGGGTCCAGGTACCCGAAGCTCCCTTTCACCGCCGTGCTAACATGCGTCTGGTCCAGCGACGCCGGCCCCACCTTCGACAGCCCGAAATCGGACACCTTAGCCAGCAGATTCTCATCTAGAAGGATGTTTGTAGTCTTGACGTCGCGATGAATGATTCCCTGGGTTGACCCAGTGTGGAGGTAATGCAGGCCTTTCGCTGCGCCTATGCATACCTCCAGCCTCTGCCTCCACGTCAGTGGAGGCAGAGCCGCGGGGCCGTACAGGTGGTCCCGCAGCGGGCCGTTGGACATGTACTCGTAGACAAGAATCATCTCTGACTGCTCGTCGCAGTAGCCAATGAGAGATACTAAATGTCTGTGCCTCAGCTTCGACAAAAGCTGGATCTCTGTCTGGAACTCGTTGATCCCCTGAGCGGAAGACGGATTGCCTCTTTTTATGGCGAGCTTGGTGGCTCCGCCATCGATCTCGCCTAGGTATACCTTTCCGAAACCACCAACTCCAACGACTGATTTCTCGTCGAAATTCTTGGTTGCCTCCTTGAGCTCGTTCAAGCTGAAGAACCTCCCGAGCTGGTTGAGGCCGCCGGAGATGGTGGAGAAGGTCGTGCTCTTGCTCTTGCTCGACATGAAGCTGCATTGGCTGGAGTTGAGCGGGAGCAGCCACGACGAGAACGTCTTCTGCTTCTCGTACCCTCTCGGCTTCCTGCACCATCGGAAAGAGGCAAAAAGGAGCAGAAGCGACGCTACCGCACCTAGCGCTAGCCCGACACCCGCCGCGACTCTCATCACGGAGCTCTGCCCGTGTTTCTTCCCATCCGCAGAGAAAAGTCCGTCGAGACTGCCGGCGGAGTTGCTCATCTTCATCACCTCGAGGCCGTTTAAAATGGCGTTGGGGAGGGCGGAGATGACGTTGGAGGTGGGCCCCACCTGGACTACGACGCTCCCGTTGGTGATGGCGGAGGCGTTGAGCACGAAGTCCTTGTAGTAAGGTATCGCTAGGCCGGAGGTGAGAGCGGAGAGGTCGAAATTGGCGGCGCCGGTGATTCCGTTTATGTAGACGTTAAAGTAGAGCTCGTTGAGGCCTTTGCTGACTATATCGCAGAAATGGAGCCTGATTAAATACGAGAAGCTTGGATCAACGCTCATTTTCCAAGTCAGGTTGAAATTCGGATCGGCGGTGGAGGAGTCCGCCATCTGATCCGCCGTCGCGTAGACGGAATACGGGGCGGTGAGAGGGGTGGCGCCGCCCTTGGGGTAGGTGATCGTGTCGGTGGGGACGGACACGTTCCTGGCGCCCTCCGGGAGGGCGAGGTACGCGTCCGAGGGGAGCCAGGTCCGGGAGAGGGTGTCGTTTTTGGGGGTGACGAGGTGGCCGCCGACGTTGAGGCGGTAGGAGACTTCTAAGGAGTGTTTGTTGACGCCGGAGAATTCGCCGGCGGGAGACACGGCGGCGGCGGTGTCGGGGATGAGGTCGTCCGGGGCGGAGACTAGCTCGATGGCGTTGATGAAGGCGGCGGAGTTTTTCATGGGGGAGAATTTGAGGGTGAGCTTGTCGGAGGTGGCGTTGATGAGGTATTCTTTGATGATGGTTTTGGAGGTGGCGGCGGAGAAGCCATGCAAAAGGACGGTGTCGTCGGTGGTGACGGTGAAGGTGGCGGAGGTGAGGTTGTAGGTGGGGTGGGGGAGGGGGTAGAAGTGGAGGCGGATCCAATGGAGGCCGGGTTTGGAAATCAGGAATCGGTACATGGAGAGGTGGTGGAAGATTCTGGCGGTGGCGTACAACGACGGCGAAGAGATGTTGGGAAGAGAAGCTAGAATGTCTTCATCGGTGGATAGGTAGGAGGAGGATTGGGGGTCGGATTTGAAGGCTCTGCCGTCGTCGAGAGGGGTGGAATCCGGTGATCCGCAGTTGATGAGGTAGTTATCGGCGGGGGTGAAGGAGGAGGAGGAGGGTTTTGCGGCGGCGTTGGTGAGGAGGAGGAGGAGGAGGAGGAGGAGGAGGGGGATGGGAATGGGAATGGGAGGAGGGCGGGCCATTTTGGCGGTGGTGTGAAAAGAGTTGGTTTAGTTTATGAGAGAGTAGAAATGGGAGTGTTTTTTAGAGGTGGGAATGATTGTTGGGAGCATGTTGGGAGAACGTGCAATCTTGTAATCACAAAACAAGGGTTGTTTAATTTCAAGAGAAGACTTTCTTTGTGTTATGAAGGAATCAAAGACAGTTTATTGGATTGCATTTTTAATCAATTGGAATGGAATATATGGAAATTGAGAAATTCAAACGCGTATCCAGCTGGGAAGAGATAAAGGATTAGTTTATGATTTGACTTGTTAGGTTTCATCTTCTATGGTGTAATCTCAAATTTTGTTGAGGACAAAGAGCCACATTCGATGCCGGGAATTGGGTTTAATTTTGTAGATAGTATATCTCAACGACTCTTTGTAATATTAGTTAGTATATAGTATTAGTGTGATTTAGGTATTACAGTTATTAATGGTTCATAATTCTTATGTTTTCACATCATTTTATCAACTCAAGTACATAAAAATCAAGCATAACCTATTTTCCCACTCATCTACGCATTTGTTAGAGATTGTATTAAAAAAGAAACATTTGTGAGCAATTCTAATTTTTTCCAGACTCGATTATAAGAAATTGCTTGACTTTATAAAAGAAAGTGGATAAAAAAAAGTTAGTGGAATACGAGTATATTAGTTTTATAATAAAACGTGAATGAAATGATTTAGTTGGATCTGAAGTCAACTTGTCAAAAATAGTAAAAGTATATTTAATGGCATACAAATGAAATAGTATTAGATTTTTAGATTTTGACATTAAATTTTTCAATTTAATATTTTTTGTATTAAATTTTTATATTTTTATGTAATTTTCGATTTTTCAGATCAGATTTCGTAATTCAAATTTTGATTATTCGAATTCAGAGATTTAGATAATGTATATCGGATCGGATTTATTTTTCATAAAATTTCAGATTTTCTGATCAGATCGGATTTTTCTCCGAACGCTCACCCCTACATCAAATGTTACAATGTGCTACAAATCAAAATAACTAGTAACCCACAATGATTATTTTAAAAAAACACCATTTTTTTTAAAAGCATCTTAAAAACAATGAACATATAGACAATTTTTACCGACTTATACACGTAACACACGTGAGTTGGGGCAGCACCTGGGCAGATTCAAATAAATGCAAGATCTAGTAGCTACAAAACTATAGGCTTTCAAACATAAAATTGTTTCTAGATACATAAATTTGTCCTTCAGTTTTTATGTGTGGCTCCAAAGAGAGAGACTCATGCATTCATATGGCTTCCTAAAATGCAATTGAAGTACGATTTTGCTCATCAATGCGAAAACAACACAACGTCACGCTGTAACAAAATTTTCCTTACATTTTCCCTGAATCATGGTGAATCTTTGTCCACAGTGACTGCTCTGTTTATCTAAAAATGGTACTCTATAAATGAACATGCCAGAAAATGATGATCATTTTAAGTAGGGATAATTTCTTACTAATGTTTTTATTGCATTAAAATAATACTCCCTCCGTCTCAAGATAAGTGACCTACTTCTTTTGGGCACGGGATTTAAGGAATGGTATTTAAATAAGTTAAAGTGGAGAGAGTAAAGTATAAGAGAGGAAAAAGTAGAGGAGAGAAGAGAGAATAAAGTAGGTGGAAAATAAAGTAAGAGAGATGATTTTTTGCTAAAAATGGAAATAGGTCACTTATAGTGGGACATCCCAAAAAGGAATACAAGTCACTTATCTTAGGACGGAGGGAGTATAATTTTTTGGGTGCTTTCTTCCCCTGGATTCACTTTATGCTAAAATCAAAATAACAAACTCTTTTTACTGTGACAGTAGTAAAACGGCTCAAAAAAGTAGAACTTAACTTTATTTGATTCCTGCTGCCAAGCAAAAAAAAAACATTTTGTTTTTAGAAGTATTTGAAAATCACTTTATGCTACTACATTTTACTATTCCAGTGTGATGAATAGTTGTTACTTATATTGAGCAAATTTCATTTACATTGACCATTTTTACAAAGAATCCAAATAGATAAGGGTGACATAAATTTAAGAAAGTCTTAATACTATTTCCTTCAGGTAGATGAAATGCAACTGTATTACACACACATGTTACATACCTATATTTATGCAGAAGTGAAGTTCTACTGAACAAGAGTAAAAGTTAAAATTGGTCTTAAACATATGGTCATTTTATATTTTTGGTGTTAAACATTATCTTTTAGATTTTTTGGTTCTGAACATATAGAAATTTGATCATTTTGGTCATCCGTTAATATTTCTGTTAAAAACTAACGGTCAATGAGTTTAATCCCGATTTTGACCAAATTAAACTTTTAATTTTAATTTTTTACCCCCTAATTAATTCCCTAATTATTTTTATAAATATTCTAAACCCATCATCACCACCCCCGAAGAGCGAACACGATCCACTCCTGCTTCTTCGCCACTCCAGAAAAAACCCACCAAAACCATGGGGTTGTGCCGCTGATGCTGCGGCGGCGGAATGTGGTGTGGATTTTGGGGATTCTGAGCTGGTGGTAAATTGTGGTGGAGCGACATTTCTAGCCCTAACATATTAGGCTGCAAATTTGAGTAAATCCCACTCGATTCCATCCAAAAACTTAAAAAGATCCAATTTTTCACATAAATATAGCGTCAAACTAGGAAATTAAGAACAATGAATGGAACAAATAGTGATTGACCAGATTCTTGATTGATGCTGACCGCGTTTCTAATTCAGTATTGTGATAAGTAGAAAAGATCAAGAAAAGGGGAAGATAAGGAGAAGTGGTTTTGGTAGTACGAAATCAGGGGAATGCGATATGTATAGAAGGGGAGAATCGGAAATCATCATAATGTGGGCGTTTGTGGAGAAATCAGGGTAAGGAGCAGACGGTTTTGGTGGAAGAGAGAAAAACAACTATTTGCCCATGGTGACGATGGGTTTAGAATATTTATAAAAATAATTATGGAATTAATTAGGGAGTAAAAAATTAGAATTAAAATTAGGAAGAGAGAAAAACAACTATTTGCCCATGGTGACGATGGGTTTAGAATATTTATAAAAATAATTATGGAATTAATTAGGAAGTAAAAAATTAGAATTAAAAGTTTAATTTGGTTAAAATCGGGATTAAATCTGTTGACTGCTAGTTTTTAACGGAAATGTTGACGGGAGGACCAATTGTAATCCGATTTGAAATGTGCAGAACCAATTGTGATCCGAATTGAAATGTGCAGGACCAAAAAATCCAAAAGATAATGTTTAGAACAAAAAACGTAAAATAACCATATGTTCAGGACTAATTTTGGCATTTACTTACTAAACAATATAGCAAAAAATTAAATTTTTAGGACATTGTGCCGATTCTGCTGTGTCATTGCTTAGGACTTTTATGGCAATTTCTTCTTGATATCTTGGTGGTATATGAGCTTAATTAAGTAAAATGCAAGTTGGGCTTTGATTGAAAACAAATGGGCAAACATAATCGGTATAAGAATTCGAAAGGGACTTTGTTAGATTATTGACTTACCACATTTTTTACCAATAGGAAAGCTTGAGATCGACTGAAGCCCATGAAATAAATTTTGCGTGCTCCATTTTATCAGACCCTTGCATGCATGGGCCGTGTTAGGGTCTAGTTAGTCAAGACTCTTTATTTCAGTTTCTTTGTGGAGTTGAGTTGATGGTGACAAGAAGAGGGCAGCTATATATTTCAACTTTTATCATTCATAATAGCCTGAATGTTAATTTTTTTTCAATTTATAATTTTAACTTTGATAAAAAAAAATCAATTTTTTCACTTTATAACTTTAACCTATCAATAGAAAACGATATAGTTCATCCCACATCATCAAAATGTGATAATATCCAATGAAAATGTTTCAAGAGTGAGAAATACATGAGTTTTCCACTTTCGTTCGTTTTCGTTTATTTTGATATGAAAAATTATGGATTCATATTGTAATTGAAGAGAAAGGAAAGGAAATTTACGTGACATTTTTTCTTATGTGAATATGAACAATAATCTACCTCATTTTACTTTTCATAACACCCACACACACTTCTGGTATATCAAAATTGAATTAAAGTTGAATATAATCAGCCACAAACTTTCAATCTTTCATTAACCAAAAATAGGTGATCACTCCTCTATTTTTATTTAATTCTACTAATTAATCCCCAGTTAAATTATTTAATCTCGAAAAATAATTACTGTAATTAATTATTATACGAATAAATACAAAGTTTCCCCAACAGCCTCCGAAACCCTCGGCCTCGCTAAATTACGCCCAATCCGCGGCCGCCACCACCGCCTTCTGCATCTCTAATAACATTCACCACCGCGTCCGCCGCCACTAAAAGGCGCCTCTAGTTGTTTTTCTCCCGCAACCATCAAGCCTTCCACCACCGGCTCCCGTTATGATGGAGTGGTTGCAATATAGAAGTATTTAGTTTCCCCCTTATTTACACCACGGAAATTCGCGAAGATCGATGCGAGAAGATAAAATCTGCGCCGCCACAGCGGCGCCGGACTTCTCATTTACCCTAGCACGAGTGGCGGTGGCGCAGATCTGTCAATCGATAGGCTACAAAGGAGCCGAGATGCCGGCACTCGAAGCCCTAACCGACATCGCCACCAGGTATTTGAAAGCGATTGCCAAATTAAGCGCGGAATCCGCCAATTCGAGTGGGCGCACGGAATCAAACCTCTTCGACATCGCCGCCGCGATCGAAGATTTGGCATCGGTGCAAGGATTCGACGGCTCGTGGAGAGTGCGATCACGATCGGTGTGGAGGTCAGCCGCGATTAGGGATTTGATCAAGTGCGTGAAGCACATGGATCAAATACCGTTTGCTCAGCCGTCGCCGCCGATGATGAGCTGCTCCGGTGTAGGTAGAGTGTTGAATATTAGGGATAATAGATTGTGGTACAATGAGGGGAAACTGAAGCACGTGCCGCGGTGGCTGCCTGCGGTGGAGGTGCGCGTAGAGGAGGAGGAGAAGAGGCGAGGGGAAGTGATGTGGGAGGAGAGTTTGGAAAGGGAAGAGGCGGTGAATTTGGGGAGCACTGAGATGAAGAAGTTGAAAAGGGAATGCTATGATGAAGATGTGGAACAAGTGCTGGTGAAGAGAGGGAAAGTCAGATTCAAAATTGGGAATGTTGGAAAATTTAAGGTTAATGGGTGAAAACAACGACGGTAGCGGCGGAGGGGAGGAAGAAGACGGTGGCTGCTAAAGCAACATCGATTTTTCCTTGCTGAATTGGGGTTCTTACAGTTTAATTCAACACCATTGAAAAAATAGGATTTTGTCAAAAAAAAAAAGAAGAGATTTGGGGACAGAATTGCTGTTTGAATGGTACATACTGCATATCAAATTATTTCAATTTGGTGAGTTGATGTGGAATTGGGTTATGTTTTCAAATTGATGTTTTTGTTATTCATATGCTACGTATTGTTGTCCAATGCATATAACATTTTTTTTTAATTAATGCAGGTTTTGGACGAAATTGGATGGGCATGGTAGAATTTCATTTTTTTATATGATGGAGTATAACTTTTTTAAGGATCCAATGATATACATTTGATAAATATTCAATGCGTTGAAGAATCTAAATCCATGTTTATATAGGTGTTATTTTTGAATTTGTATTCGATGTGGTATAAACTCCATACGAATATTATCGATGTTCACATAATTAACTGTTGCCTTGAAAAAGGCTTGGGCTACTAGCCAGTTCTTTTGGGGAGGTGAATATATATCTTGAGTATAGCTAATTTATGAATCAACACATTTTATTATCTCGAAAAGTGTTTGTAGTAGTATTAGTTACTTAGATACTCTCTTCCCACTCAAATGTCCACGTTCATGTGCGAATAGGAGTCTCGTTTTTCCATTTTAGTCCATGCGCAAATAAGAGTCTCGGTTCATTTTTTTTAATAAATGGTAATAGGGTCTCACCTTCTACTAATTCATTCAACTCACATTTCATTTAAAACTAATATATACAAGTGAGATCTCTGTTCTACTTTTTTTTCCATTCACATTTCTTAACATTTCTTAAAACTCGTATCACCCACAAATGAGATTCCTAATTGTAGATGGAGGGAGTATTTTATAGGGGACGAAGTGAGTATAAATGAAGCAAAAAACTGTAACTATAGACGGAGAGGATTGAGAAGTGAAAAGACATTCAAAATCATTTTAAAAATCTCTCTTGATGACTCTTCGCATACTAGTGGGTCGCTAGGACTGTTCTGGACTGGGTTCTTAGCCCAGCTGGTCGTTGGGTGCGTACCCACCGACTTGCTTGTTTAGCATAGCTCTTTGCTTATTCTCCATAACTTTCTTATTCAAACTCTGATTAAGGTGTGCAAAGTACTCGTGCTAAACTCTTTCGAAGACGAAGATCGGATAACCTAATCTAAAATTTGAATTATCTTCGTGTTTCTTTTACTTGAAATATGTTCGTGTTTCCTTTACTTTTTATTCATTATTCAAATATTTTCTTTTGAATCCACTTCTTCAATTTCATATCCTCAACCTCTAACAGTTTGATATTCATCAGCATAATTTAGCGAGGGCTAAAAGTAATTTGTAACAATTTCATCAAATTTAACAATTAAAAAGTTAGTTTAATAAGGACTTGAGCCGTCCCACATCCACTTGTGTCAGTCTGCCCATATTAGTAATTGAATATACAGAATAATGTACAGTTGAATTTGGGCTCTATCTAAAATCAACAATAATTGAAAGCCAATTGGTGGAATGTTCGATGTTTTATCATTTGTGCAATATATATCCTATATGTGCATTATTCGATTGAATACTTTATAATAAATCAACATAGATCGATGATTATGCGATTATTATGATATGATGTAGTAGAATACAGTATATTTCAATAGTTGGTTGGATAATCCAAATGCTGTTTGCTATTTTATGTCTTGACTTTCTCCTACACAAACAAAATGAGTTGTACATCAACTGAAATATTATCCCAGAAATTTTGTTGGTTTTATGTTATAACCAAAAAAAGCAATAAAACAATCGGATACAAATAAAACTACGTGGTTTTGATCAGACAATGACATGCATCTCAACTTTTTTATATTATTGATTTTGTGTGGATGGAAATATCACACAGGAAATTCAACTGTCAAGTGGTAGATGTATTTTTCGATGCCAAAAATAATTTATCAGGCTTCAATAATTTGTTTATTAAAATTTCAGACTAAATTAAAAGCTACCATTATTTTAATTTATGAAGCTAAATGAGTGTATTTTTCTTATAAATATTAGTACTACATTACTTCACTCCCAAAAGGTATCATTCAAAAAGTAAAACTACTAAGTAGGAGAATATTTCTTTTGTTAATCGTAGAACTCAACCCAAAAAAGTAATAATAATAATAATAATAATAATAATAATAATAATAATAATAATAATAATAGCAGCAGCAGCAGCAGTAGTATTAGTATTAATTTTTATGTATTTTTATTTTAAGACTTTTAACTGAGATTACTATACTTTTTTTATTTTACAATTCAAATACATCTTCGATCCTACTAACCTATTGGATTTTATAAGTGATCGAGATAAAAATGTAGTAGTACTTCATTGTTTGAGATAATTGGAATCTAATTGGATTTTAGAGCATCCACAGTGCCGGCTAGCCAACCGGCTAGTCGATTCGCGTCGCTAGCCGGTCGGCTAGCTGAACCATTGCAAGCGGCCAGCCCGAAATCGGCGAGAAAATCGGCGTGGGCTGGCCGATTGGCTGGGGCTGGCTAGACCTGCCCACGGTTCATGAATCGGCGGTTTCGGTTCGGAACCGCCGGTTCCGGTTTTGGGAAATATGGAACCGGAACCGAACCGTGAGGCTGTTTCAAGGTTTCGGTTTCGGTTCGAAAACCGGCGGTTTCGGTTTTGGTTCGGAACCACCGGTTTTCGGACGGTTTGTAGCGGTTTAGGTTCGGTTTCGCAGTTTTACGGTTTTTTTCCGTTAATTTTTTTTTTGCTATATAGTTTGAAATTATAAAATAAATTGGAACAAGGAAATGGATAGTTTAAATTGAGAGATTGAAGAGAGAAATTCTTGTTAGCACTAAAATGAGGTGAGTGTAAGTAAGGATAGAGAGGAGTATTTAATATAGATAAAAATAGAGAGAAATGAGATCCAATTTGAATTTAAAATCAACATTTAAGAATAAATAAATAAATAAAAATAAAAGAAATGGTGTTTTGTGCAATCAATTTTAAATAGTGCAGCCATCGCCCACCGTCAACCAATCAATTTTGAAGACTCAACTAATCAATTTTGAAGACTACAACATTAACCAATGTTAATTTATTATACTTTATTTAAAATAATCAATTCTCCTAAGTTTATTAAAAAATGTTGGATAAATATTTATTAATAATTATCCATACTCCATAGATTCCATACGTAAAAAATGTGTTAATTAATAAAATCGGAAATAGTATTATAAAGTTATTACCATTAACCATACAACACAGACTTCATCTTGTAATTTAGTTATTTTTATTTTATTATCTTTTATCTTATGTTTTTCAAATTACCATCCAGTTTTACCAAATAGTATTATAAAGTTATTTTTGCGACAAAATTTTGTCCCACATTATTGTTTCTACGGATATTACCAAATCTAAAAATGAAAGTTATTTATATAAGAGTATAAAACTCATAAACCGGATCATTCAGCAATGTTTTATATAATGGAGTATAGTTTTAATATAAGGATTAACTATGTTTAAATTTATCATTGCGTTGGCGGTCCGGAACCGGCGGTTCGGTCGCGGTTTCGGTTCGAAAAATTTGAAACCTGAACCGAACCACGGTTCTAAAATTCACGGTTTCGGTTCGGCATATTTTTTGCGGTTTCGGTTCGGAACCGTAACTGCCGGTTACGGTTTCGATTTTAACCGCCGGTTCGGTAAACCTTGGGCAGCTCTAGCGCTGGCCGCCATTGTGACGTGCCGATCGGCCAGCGCCCTTTTACGTTTTTTTTTTTTTTTTTTTTGAAAAAAAACCTATATAAACGCAATTTTAATTACATTTTCATTTGCACCACTTGTTTTAACGAGTTTTCTCTCTCTCTCTAAATTTCTGTACAAGAGCATCATCGAGCGATGAGTAGCGCGGGTGGTAGCAGTGGTGGTAGTGGTGGGGATGGTGGTGGTGGTGGGGATGCTGAGGAGTACGA
The DNA here is from genome assembly GCF_029641045.1 of Salvia hispanica. Lineage (NCBI taxonomy): Eukaryota > Viridiplantae > Streptophyta > Magnoliopsida > Lamiales > Lamiaceae > Salvia > Salvia hispanica. The sequence goes on from NC_142696.1 coordinate 45,431,568, forward strand.
ACGGCAGATGAACGAACTATGGAGGCCTACATGAACCGCGAGATGGAGCGGTACATGCGAAGGGTGGAACAGCAGGCGATACATCGCCCTCCACCGATTGTCCACCACCAAGCAGTGATTGATAAGGGTCCAACGCGTTTGTGGGATGTCAAATGCGTTTCCCAAATAATGTACGCCTGCATTATCATGCACAACATGATGTCGAAGACGAAGGCGTACAACTGACTAGTTGGGCCAATGATGATGAAGCCGGTCCAAGCCACGGAACGGCCACCCCTAGCGTACGACGTAGGGTACCTCTCGATGAAGTCGGCCGCCTCAAGGAATATGCCGACATGCGCCAAGTGGATGCTCATATTCAACTCCAAAAGGATATAATTGAAGAGTTGTGGGCACGGAGGACTGCACGGCGATAGTTTTTTTTCTTTATTATGTAATTTTTTTTTATCTATGTACCTTTTTTTTAATGCAATTAATGAATTTTCCTGTATATGTCTCGTAAATTTAATTCCGTAATTTAATCGTAATTTAATTCCGTAAATGTAGTATTTTTTGAATTATTTGTATTGCGGCCTAAATCTGATGTGACAGGTGAATTTTTAGTGCTGCTGACGTGGCAGAGAGAGAGAGTGGCTGGCCTATGACTGGCCTATTGCCATTGTGGATGTTCTTGTAAGGAGAGAGACACCACACAAATTATTGTCCACAAGTATAGGGTATATATGTATGATCAAATAGAAACCTTCAATTCCATGTTATTTATAATAATACATCTTCTGATAATGCATTTTATGTATCTTTCTGATAATTGTAATCTATATTTCAATTATTATTTTTTTATAACAACGTAATTATCATAGAAACACAAATAATGGTTCAATTGAATTTAACATATGTGGCAGTTGTATATAGTCACCTCAGTTGTAAGATATAATCAACCGTTCGTCTAAAAAACAATAAAATGTTATTGAATTTTGATTGCAATTTTAAATTCAAAAAATCAAAAAGCACCTTTTTCAGATTAAATGAATTGTGTGTTATAAAGAAAACTAAAATTATACTCAAATTTTGTTTTCTAAAATATCGCAGGACTTAAAATTAATAAATTGATTTACAGGAACTAATAATATTGAATCATTTTCCCTTGCTGGCCTCAATTATAAGAAAATTATTATTTTTTGAAATTTCAACATAATTGAAAGTTGAAACCAATGTCATTTCGATTACCTGGCAATTGGCATCATGCAGTTTTGTGAGAGATTCTTAATTTTAGCAAAAGTTTTATGTAATTATGATGTGATTGAAAAATTAAAACCTTGAATTCTATTAATATTTTATCATCATACTAGTTTATACTACGAGTCTATTTCAAGGAATCTCTATTACTCTTTTTAATTTAAACCTGAAGCAATGCTTGAAAACTCTTGCCTTAATTCCTAAGCTCTCTCACCTTTTATCATGTAACATTACTTGTTCCAAAATTCTTCATCCAAATATATCCATCTCTCTCACACACATTCACAAGAATAATATATGCATATATATAAGTATGATATGTATAATAATGTGTAAGCATATGCTAATCATTGTACCTAACTGTTGTATATACTTTTCCATTAACTGACAGACAACTCATAGTTTATATCATCATAGATCAGGTAATGAGTTCATCTATTTTCATGTCTTCTAAGTCACATAGGTTTCATCTAATTCCACTAAAGGCTTAGATGAAATAAAAAGTTTCCTTTTAGCCCATTTCCTATCATCACATAAAAAAATAAGAGATGAAACATCATAATAGTGAATGGAGATGATCACAAAGACACATACAAAAGGACTCCTAACCAAGAAGAATAGATGAAAACAAAGATGAGACAACTCCACCTATGCTTCTAGTTGTTGGCCAATCCATTTCATCCATAAAAACCAAACATCAACACCTTCAAACTATCACATATCACATTCCCCATTTCTCTCCCACCAAAATTCCCACATCAAGAAATGGAAAAAACAATCATAAGAAGGTCAATCTTCACCTTCCTCAAAAACTACCAACACCTCACCTCCACCCCAACCCTCCTCCTCCTCCCCTTCGCCGTCTCATCCCTCCTCGCCCCGGCCCTCGTATCCTCCTCCCGCCTTCTCCCACTAGTTCACAACCGCCTCACCACCCTCTTTCTCGCGGCTGGCTTCCCTCCATCTTCACCTCTTCTCAACCTCCTCAACCTCAAGCTCTCCCAAACCATCCTCGCCCTCCTCTTCGTCTCCCCTTTCTCTTACTCGTCCCTCCTCCTCGCCAAAGCAGCCGTGATCCGAGCCCTACACCCCAACAACAACAACAACAACACACCCTTCAAACCACTCCTCATCACCCAACTATGCAACACACTACTCATTCTTGCATCAAATGCCACATCCTTCTTCCTCATTGCCATCTTCTTCAACTGCCTCAACTTTTTAGGCCTCTCGTCGCCCTCTTCCTCCATCCTCCTCTCGGCAGTTGGGATCATTCTCTACTCCATCATCCTTGCGCACGCGTACATCATCTGCAACCTGGCCTTGGTCTCATCTGCAGTGGAGAGGAGCGGTGGATTCATGGCGATCATCAAGGCGTGCCTGGTGATCAAGGGCAGAAGTGCAACTGCATTGTCGTTGGCTCTGCCTATCAACTTGGGATTGGCTGCCATTGAAGCCCTCTTTCAATACAGAGTTGTTAAAGGCTATAATCAAGGCCTAAATCAGTCAGCCATTCTTGTTGAGGGAATGCTGATTGCCTACTTGTATGGTTTGACACTCAATCTTGATACAGTTGTTGGCTACTTGTTTTGGAGAAGCTGCAAAAGGGATCACCATATTGATCAAGAATTCTCTCACATCATCGAAATCCATGTAATGGGAGATGAGTTTTGTGCAAAAGCCAAGGTTTTGGGATTGCTTTCTTGAAATTCTTTTTTTTTTTCATAGTGATTAAATGGGATTCTTGAATGCTGCTAGATGCAGATAGCATGAGAGGTGGTGAAGGTGAGAAACGGAGGGATTATGATAATCTTGATTGTTTTTAAAGATGAGAGAAGGGAGATGAAATTTTAGCAGTCAATTGAAAAAAAAAAATTGAATCTTGGTTATTTCAATTCATTCTTAGCCAAAAGCTTCATTGCTTTCCCAAATGGGAATTGGATGATTGGAGAGATAGTGGAGACGATGAATTTGATATTGTAAGTAAAATTTAGTCGGCTTTGTATTGCAGCACCAAATGTTTAGGATTGTTTATTTATCAAGAAAATACAAATAATACTAGTAGTTCCCTAAACTCTGTGATCAAGCTCCAAGTTTTCTGTTACTAGCACATTTCTGCAAAAAATTATGTGCTTCATTTTAGTTAATGCTAATATCATCATAAGTTCATAACTGGTAGGTCCTATTCTTTGTCTCGCAACTTTACGTGTTATACTATTAAATCTATAGTTTTAATAGCATTTATTATTATAATTATTATTAATGATCTTTGGTTGACATTTATTACTAAAAAAGTAAAGCTTAAAGACTATATACCTTAATTAATTGTGAGATCTATTACAAGCAAAGGAGTAAAACTCATAATTATGTATATTAACTGGGTGGATATATCAATCATACTTATTAATTAGACTTATATGGAATTGAAACAGAAATTGAAAGAAATACTAAGAATTTAAGATAGAATAACATTATAAAAAAAAAGGTTGCCGTATAAGAAGGGGAAAAAATTGCACTCTCTGTGATACAGTTGACACTAGGTATCTTTCCCATCTCTCTACTTGGAAGCTACATTGACCATGCCAAATAAGTCGATTAAATAGTCTTCTATAGTTCTATATATGATCATAAAGGTTGTGACGAAATGGATGTGTGTCCGAATATGCAATGCATCTGTGATTCCCTAAAATGTACCCCATCTCACATGCATTATTTTTCACTTTTTGCTGTCACAAAAGATGGACTGGTCTAAGTAATCCCAAAACTTGTGAGATGAAGGCCATTCATTTGTATATGTTACATGACAAAGGAGATGGTGTTATAACAAGTTCAATCATGGGGCCATGCTAAGAATTAGTAGTACATCTCTTGTCTTGGTCTTAAATCGACGAATGAAGTTCCCTCTCTTTAGATGTAAAATTTTGTCACTTATCCGATGGTGTAAATTGACGATTGAGCTAGCTCGGAGTGCGCCTTGGATAGACAATCAATCTGTCGATTATGTTAAGAGATGAAGTTCTTCTACTCATGGCTGAATTGGGAGATACAGAAAACCTATAATAATGGAAATTGGACATATTGGGGCCATGTTATTAGCCTAATATAAACATAATGAACAAAAATAAATCAATAACTTGAAAGTGAAACATTCCATATATAGAAATGATTGTCTCCATCAAAATAGAGGAGTTATGTTCAGTGAAGAGTGGGCTTCCATAGAAAGAAAGGACTACTTCCTTCATATAAAAAAAAAAAAGAATGGCATAGGAATAGACAAGTCTATTTATAACTATAATACCCTAAAAGACGAAACATAAAGGAAATATTCTATAATCAATCAAATTCCAATATTTCTCTATAACAAAAAACACTAGTTATCAATTAATAAGAATATAAAAACGCAATAAAACGAATGCTTTTTCATTAATGAATGAATCATGTATTCTAAAACTTCCTGTAAAAAAGGTTACTATATCTATATTTGACTAACACAGCCTATTTTCTATATCAACTAACTGCTGTACAACAAAATTTCTTGGAAGGTTCTCTTCCCTCTACAAGGAGGAACCCAGCCATTTTCTATGCTACAGCAAAGAATCAGTGTTAATCTCTAACTAGATGGTTAGTGCTCTCTGTACATGAAGCATTTTCGTATCAGCAATCTTCATTATAGTTCCAGGATGTCCTCGCGTAGCTGATGTCGGACATGGACACGAGAGCTCGAGCACCCCCGATCAATTCCACCTGTGCTGAACATTTATCTCGGAGATAGATGAGTGGGCCGACCGAACATACCTCTGATCAGAAGCAGGACCATATTTATATAGAGCTTGGAGGGAGCTAAAGTCGAAAAATTCCAGCTGCTTATGTGTTGAAGCCAAAATTTTCCGAAAATAAATAAATTTAGAAAAATGTTGCTGGGGGTGCTCGAGCCTCCCCCAGCTCTGGCCCCTGCCTCTGATGACTTGGTTTGTGAATAAGCCCTTCTCCATTAAGTACAGCCCCGAGACTAGCGTATCAGCTGCCTGCGTCATCTAAAGCAGCCAGGAAAGAGCCGCTGGCACTCTCGTAACTGCTCCATTTGCAGACCTTGAGGTTTTGCAAAGCCTCAACAGCGCCCTTCCGGCTTCTTTTTTTTTCCGGATGCGCATTGCTGGTTGATCCAGCAGTGGCTGTCTCCAATGTTTCTCTTACTTTCTTTGTTCATATTTAATTCTTGGCCGCGTTCTCTGCAGCTTCAGCCTCCTTTTGAGCCTTCTTCTTGTCTGCTTCAGCCTGCTTGATGTTTTCATCGCAGGCTGTTTGGAATAGCTTCACGAAGTTTGAGAGGGTTGCAGTAACTGGATAAATTAAAACACACTGGCTCAGCAGTCTGAAATGTGAATGGCACACCCCAGAATTTTCAAGTTACCTTGCTCGAGAGGGGTTCGGTTAGGATCTTCACCAAAGTATGTAGCCACTGCTTCAGCATTTTTACCCTACCAAATGGCTCAAACCATGAATAATAACCACATTACCAAAGGATATAAAAAATAGGTGGAATTTTACCGCAAGAGAATATGTATTCATTACAGCAGTCACTTCACTTTCAGCAGTACCAACAAATTCCTTCAACGTCTGCCAAACACAGCGACACGAAAATTTTGGTTCAGAAAATTGTGTTAGCATGTACAAGATGGTCTAGAATTTGTACCCTGTGAAAAATTTCGGAGACAGGACCATCATGTTCCGAAGCATCCATTTCCTGCTTCACCTTCTCTAAACCCTTGGAGATAGATGTCATTTCATCTGCCAATGACTTTAGTTGAATCTACAGAAAAGGAAGTCATTCCCGATCAATTTAAGGCTGTAAAAGTCATAAATCTTGTATTGTAGCTGAGATAAGAACCTTGGTGGAAGCTTCCAGGTTAGGAAGATCTTTGTAAAAGTCTAGAAGATCTGGATTCTTCGCGCCAAGTGCCTGTAAATCAAAAATGCGGTAGGACTCAAGGAAGATGTATAATGTACTATTAATCAGAAAACATGAATATCAACATATGTAACTAGTAAATGAAGGAAGAAGTAATTCTGCTAGTGTCAAAAATGGTATATGCAGATACCTTACAAAGATAATGCATAAGTGTCATCCTGCAAGTGGTTGACCGTGTATCCGTCAGTTTCAAAAGACTATCCAGTTTGTATCCGACAGCAGCACCTAAATGACAGGACATTAAAATTAAACATCCTAAATTTAAACAATATTTACTCAAAATATGCATACCTTTAGCAGTTCCCTCATTCAATGTATTTCCAAGAACTAATATTTTCTGCAAGATTTCTCTCAATTTGGTGGAGTTACGGACCTGAAGATGTCAAATTTATTCTAAGTAACTAAATGGGTAAATCATAAACTCACTAGAATCTATCGGTTTACCTCTTCACAGGCAGAGTGTACAATAACCAAGCTTTTTTTGAAATCAGAAAGCTGGGAGGACAAAAAATGAAAGTGAAATCCAAGAAAATTATGCACATTTTATCAAGTAGTAATTCTTAACATCAACCAAACCTGAGAGTTGAATTGAATCTTGAAAAGGAAAACCTTCAATTTAGTCTCCACTCGTGGTGCCTTCATCAGCTCTAGGAAAAACTAAAACATGGAAAATGTCTCAGACAAAAATGAAAAAATCATGTGACTTTATTTCATCAGAAACAAATTAAAATACCTGTTCACACTTTCCCAACATCTCTGGATCACCTGTGTACGTCTAAAGAAATAATGCTAAATCAATTAAAGTGATAGTATAACAGTTATTACAAATTCACTAAATAAATTGAGCATATGTTAGTTTGTCTTTCTGAAATTTCACCTTGAGAAGCTCCATCTCCTCCTTTTTTGGACAAAATTTTATTAGATTTTCTACTTGATCAGCATCCAGAATTGTGTCATCCAGAGCAAGTGCCGCGGCCTGCGAAAGCAAACCATCCAGTATATCAAAAGAAATTTCCAATGTAGCCACACAAAATTTCATTCGAAAAATGGCTTCAACATATAAATTTGCTATTAACATTAAACAATGCAAAAACAAACAATTGACAGAAAAAGATGCACTAGTTTAGCTTACCATCATGTCAGGAAGTGGCATTTTCACTTTTGTAAGCATGATTTCAACATTATAGGCCCTCTTTAGGTCAATCTACAAGATGGCATGAGATTATAGAATAAGAAAATATATTATATAGTTTATCCAAAGACACAATGTGACGAGAATATATACCAGCCTCTATTTCATTTTTCTATAGAGATTTTGAAAAAACTTGTAAAGATTATCCCAAAAAAGTGTATTTTGAAGAAAACAAATTACCCGATAGACTTTCAAAAACTTGCAACAGATGCCCCCAAAAATAAGAAAAACAAATTACTGGATTGACACTACTACATTACCAGCTGGATTTTGGTAGGCTTAGCTTCAGCAACCTTCTTGCCCCCACCTTTGCCTTTATCTTTTGCCGGGGCTGTTGCACAGAAAAGAGTCTCAAGTTCGGACGCATCAAATTCTGGTGCACTAGAATTAGTGGACAAGAAATCAGTAACTTCAAATAATTAAGAGAGATAACAACAAATTCATTAAAACTCCATGCTCATAGATGATATAAAATCCACACAGTATAAGATCTCAAAACCAAGCAACAGGGCATAGTTCATATAGATGAATACATTAAATAATTATTCAGTAGAATTAGAGGGCAGTACATAAGTAAGTTGAAGAAATCAAGAATGGAATAAATTCATTAAAAAGATGATTATTCAGTTGATTCCTTATAAGAACTTGAAAGAAATTACAAAAGATATTGAAGATGATAAAAAATTAATGGATCATCTCTAACTTCAGAAATTTAACAAAGAGAGGAAGAGTAATACACTTGAGGGGTTCCTTGTTTTTGTAATTCTTCCCACAAGCTTCCTTTTAGTGCCCGGCTCACCTTGCTCCAGTGAAGTGGCTTTAAATTGGATTTTTTCACTACGGGGCGTGCCTGCCCTCTACCAGCACCCATTCCTCTACCTCCTCCAGGTGGGGGCGGTGGACCTCCTCGTGGACCTGGTGGCGGTGGTGGACCTCCTCCTCCTGGTGCACCTGGTGGCGGTGGTGGGCCGGGTGGACCACCACCAGGAGGAGGTGGTGGACGTGGGCCTCCTCCCATTGGTGGAGGGGGAGGAGGAGGGCCACCCCCAGGAAGAGGTGGTGGAGGCGGAGCTCCTCCGGGCGGAGGGGGTGATGGTGGTGCTCCTCCTCCAGGCGGAGGTGGTGGTGGAGGTGGTGCTCCTCCAGGAGGAGGTGGAGGTGGAGGTGGTGCTCCTCCAGGAGGAGGTGGAGGTGGAGGTGGTGCTCCTCCAAAAGGTGGAGGTGGTGGTGGAGGTGGTGCTCCTCCAGGCGGAGGTGGTGGTGGAGGGGGCGCTCCTCCAAAAGGTGGAGGGGGCGGGGGAGGTGGTGCTCCTCCAATAGGTGGAGGGGGTGGGGGAGGTGCAGTAGCACAAGGAGGAGTCGGTGGGGGCGGCGGTGGGGGTGGTGGAGCACATGATGTTGAAGGAGGTAATGTTTCAGCAGCGGAAGAGGTTGGCGGTGGAGGAGGAGGTGGTGGTGGAGGAGGAGGTGCTGCTTTAGAAACAATAGATGGTGGGATTGGTGGAGAAGGATCATTAGCGGGAGGTGGAGGCTGAATTAGTGTAGCACCACTTGCAGGAGAAGGAGACGGAAAAGGTTGAGTAGGTGTTCCAAATAAAGCAAGGGGATGTGGAAATCCTGGAAGACCGGGAGGTATTGATGTTGGTTGTGGAGCACCAGTCAGTTGAGATAGAGATTGAGGGAAATAATAAACGCCCTGATTAGGAGGTAGTGACGGATAAGCAGAGTGAAAAGTAAATGGAAATTGACCTGGAGTTGAAGAATTTGCTAATACTAGAACAACAGTACACCAAGGGGGTGGTGGAGGTGGAGGGGGTGGTGGGATAACCGTACTGGTATTCTCCACACTAGACGAGGTAGGAGGTATGGGTATTTGAGGAGGAATTAGGTTTCCTTGCAAATTGATAGCTAAGTTAGAATCCACAAACAATGGTGAGGGAGTTGAAGGCCCAGGGGTGGTAGACGAAGATAATACTTGAAAAGTTGCATTCTGGAATGATGGAGGTGATGCATGTGCAGGTGGCGCTGGTGGTGGCAATGAATAAGTAACTGTGTGAGTAGATGGAAGAGGCGGAGGCGGGGGTGCGGGGGTGGAAATTGGCTGAGATGGAGGCGAAGTTGTGGGAATGGGAGTGGGCTGAGATGGAGGCGGAGGGGGAGGCACAGGTGGAGGAATGGTTGTAAGCTTGGATGGAGGGGGAGGGGGAGGCACATGAATAGGTGTGGTCGTGGGTTGAGACTGGGGCACTGGTGGGGATGGAGATATAGACAGAGCTATAAGTGGAGGTGGGGGTGGGGGTGGAGGTGGAGGCAGAAGCGACAAGCTTAGTTCTTCGTCATGAGTAATTGATGTAAATGGTGAAGCAGGTTTTTCTGATAATGATTGTGATGAAGGTGCTTCCAATGCAGAATTGTAGATGGAAGATGAAGAAGTATGTTTGGTGTGCAGCTCTACTAGACTAAGTTCATTGGGCTCTTGTATGACTTGTGCTTTAGAGGGAGAAGTTGGGGCACGAGCCGTTTTGGCTACGGCTACTGATAAATCCGGAAATAATGGAGAAGCAGTGTGGGATGCAGGAGCAGATTGGGGCTTTTTTTTCCCTCCAGATACAGAATCCTTGCAAAGAGCTAATAATTCTGGAGCACTGTTATGTCTTGACCGAGGATAATGTACATGCATTGAATTCATGTAAGAACCTTTGTTAGAAGGTATCCACCTCGTTACAGCATTTGGCTTAGCTATTCTGGCTATCGGTGAATCTTGCTTCTTACTTTTCTTACTGGTAACAACTGCATCTGGATCAGATCTTGATCTGTGCACCGGCTGTTTCATATGGGCAATTGAAAGGCCCATGTGCTCATTATTATCAACACCTAATTTCTCATTTGAACCTTCCTTTTCACTTTTCATCATCAAGCGCACTGCTTCTATTTGTTTATTATCCTCTTCTTCAAACTTGTTGAGCTTACCATCGTTCTTGCACAAGGTTTCTGCATCGGTGACAACCTCGGAAAACACATACCTCGACTCTTGTTTGGCTTGCCCAATCTGCATCAAGTTACTAAGAGGATCCGGGCTGCCATGAATGCTGCTGGCCTTATCCATAGTACACTCTTGAAATGCATGTTGTTCCAGTTCATCCTTCAAGGGAATGTCATGACGACCTTCATCAACCCAAGCTTCATCAACCACAGATTTATCAACCTTGGGTTCATCCATAAGAGATTTATCAACCTTGGGTTCATCAACAAGAGATTTATCAACCTTGGGTTCATCAACAAGAGATTTATGAACGTTGGCTTCATCAACCAGAGATTTATCAACATTGGGTTCATCAGCCCGAGATTTATCAACATGGACTTCATCAACCCGAGATTTATCCACCTGGGCTTCATCAACCAGAGATTTATCCACCTGGGCTTCGTCCACCGTGGATTCATCAACCTGGGCTTCATCAACCAGAGATTTATCCACCTGGGCTTCATCAACCCGAAATTTATCCACCTGGGCTTCATCAACCAGAGATTTATCCACCTGGGCTTCGTCCACCATGGATTCATCAACCTGGGCTTCATCAACCAGAGATTTATCCACCTGGGCTTCATCAACC